>NC_044395.1:44486734-44681427 GCF_006542625.1 Nomascus leucogenys | reverse complement strand
TCATTGCCCTAAAATTCCTCTGTTCCGCCCCTGAGAATTCTGTTTCTGCTGGTATTTACTGGTATTGCAACTGACTCATTCTGGAAGATGCTGTTCTAAAACAACTATGGCCTATGTTATTGAATAGGTAGAAACCTTGGCTGTGCTTTATTGAAGTCAGCAAAAGGATTAAAACATTAAAAATACATGCTACTCTACTGTCTACCACAACTCTTTGACAGTGTACCATGTGTCTCACTTTATACTTTGCTAATACATCTCAGAGGCCTAAACACCTAATTTATCACTCACTTACATATGTTAGGCACTTTAAAGGAAGGTTTACTTACTTTTTCTGGAATGTAGGTGTGTGTAGCCCGAAGCTACATAGAGTTTGTATGTTCTCTTTTAAAACTGAATCCCATGGAGAATTTTAGTTGGAAGAGCACAGATGCTTCACCTGAGGTGCCACACAGAGAGACTTATGATGTGATCATGGAATATGCTGCAAGGAAATAACAGCATGAATTTCCATCTTGAAAACTGGAGTCAGCATTTCATTCTAGTCCTGATAAATATTAACATTTATGTACATGGGCATTTTTATTTTATATGGGTATCAAAAGAAGACACCAGCCTTCCTGAAACATACTGAAAGTATCTGCAACAGTTATAGCATATCTTTACAAAGTTGCAATTCCAAAGTAAGAAAACCTTATGAATGAATGAGGAATATTTTTCCAGTAGAATTCAATCTTGAGTTTAAAAAGCTCAGTGAAGTAAACTTGGATGAGGACGCTTGAGAGTACTTTCCCAAGCTACATAATACTGGGTAAGATACTAACTTCTCTGAGTTTTTTTGTCTTTGCTTATAAAAAGAGGAGGTTGGACTAAATGATCATTGCGTTTTTCTATTCTTAACACATATTTTTGAACAATGCTCTGTAGAATAGTAACAGTGCTTTGAATGTCTTGTCTACGACAGTCCCTCCCTTGCCTCTGTTCTCTCTCTCTCTTCTTTCCTATTTTCTTACCATTCTTGCTTCTCTTTTTACAAATATTTATGAAGCTTTTATACCAGGTTGTGGTAATGATATTGAATGCTGACAGCACAGTGACAAATAAGACAAGGACCTTGACTTTAAAGAGCTTTTTAATTTAGTGAGAGAGACAAACAAGTGAATTGGAAATTATGATACAGTGAGAAAAGTGGTACCATAGTGGTAAATACTATAGGAGGACACAAAAGGGATACCTGACCTTCTCATAGAGTTCATAAAGGGAGACAGTCAACTAGTTTACAGCAGAATGGCCAAACCACTTATTAAAACAGTGAAACCTTTTGTCCTGGTTGATAAGTGGACTCTGCTTGTGCTCCCAAGTGCTTCTGCAGATACCTTGGCTACCCAGGTTTCTCTCCAGAGAGCTCCTTCCCACACCTGGCAGTTACACTGCAACAAAGGGATTATCTCTGGACATGACAAGCCTTCCAAAATTCAGTTCTAGCACTGTAGTTTATGACCATGCTGATTAGTCCTGGGTAACTGTGCCACAATTATTAAATGTTTTGAATATCACCCCTGGTTCATAGACTCCCTCTTGGAGAACTGGGATATAAAAAATATTAGGAGTGAAGGAGAGAAGTGTTAGAGAAGATGAAATAATGTTCTAGACAAAGAAATCAATGTACACAAAGGTCCATTGGTGAGAAAGCAGTTGGTATATTTAAGGAACTGCAAACAGTTTAGTAGACCTGTAGCAGTGAGTAGTAGGGAAGTGGTGGGAGAAAATTCTAGGGAAGTGGACAGGATCCAGATAACATAATGCTTTACAGTAAAAGCTAAGTCATTTATCCTGGTATTGTTTGTGTGTTTCTGAAGATGGCACTACTGTGTTTTAGTGGTGTTAGAAATTTTAGAAAAAATACTATAGAAAAGCCTAGATATGAGCATTGTAAAGACATCTGCTACTTGTGATATGTGTACCACAAATTGTGTTATAAGTTAGGACTGGTTACTATTCTGATACTTATTCAATTTTTTCCAGGGTGTGCTAAAAGCACCAATATCTACTTTAATACCAAACACATTACAGTTTACAACTGCTCGGTCTCTCTTCCCATTCTATTAATCGTTCCAGAAGGAAAGATAGCTGGCATCTGGAAAGTAGACAATAAATTATCTTTATATTTTAGCCATTTTGAATATGGTATTAATACCGTTTGGGGGAGTGAACTATAAGAGCTATCTAGAATAAAGTTTGAAGACTGATCTTTTTAAGGGCCTCAATATTAGTAGTGTGTAATGAATGTTTAATGGGTGGATAAGTTGATGAATAAATAAATGAATGATAACCCTCAATAATCCTAACCCTCAATTATAAGGTGGTATAAGGTGGGATTTTTTTTAAATTGAGACAGGGTCTTGCTCTGTTGCCCAGGATGGAGTGCAGTGACACGATGATCTCAGCTCACTGCAACCTCCACCTCCCAGGCTCAAGTGATCCTCCCACCTCAGCCTCCCAAGTGACTGGGGCCACAGGCATGTGCCACCACACCTGGCTAATTTTTGTATTTTTTGTACATATGAGGTTTCACCATCTTTCCTACTCCTGGACTTATGCAATCTGTTAGTCTCGGCCTCCCAAAGTGCTGAGATTACAAACGTGAGTCACTACACCTGGCCTTGTTCTCTTTTTTTGATACTTCCTTATCTATGGGGAAACCTTACTGACCTAACCACCCCAGCATCTTTTTCTAATCCTTTATGCTCCTTATTAGAAAGGGCAAGTGACTTATTGGTGAGCTTTGGAGGAATGACAAGACATGCATTGCCCAATAAATTCTCTTTATAGCTATGGATTCAGTTGCCACAAAGGAGCAAATCATCTTCTCTCATATTCCCTGGACAGGCTTTTTGTTAGTGGGAGGGAATGGGCAGGACATAGTTAGGAGAGATTTTCCCTGTTCCAATGCTTCCATGTCTGGGTACCCACATTTATCTGATTTTGGGGTTTGTTATTGGAATACTTGCTTGACAGGATGTATTTGTCATATTTTACAGTATCATCTTTATTAGTAATAAAGGTGATATTTTGAGCCCCATTTGCTGGCTCTTACATCTTATATATCATTTGGTTTAGAAATCAGGTAGAAAATTTGAGAGCTATTTATTGGGTCCCTCCCAAATGCCATGATGCATTATTTTCACATAAGCCATAGAAAAATATTTTCCTGCTAAATTTAGAAAAGAAATATGTTTATGCCTTAGCATGATAGCAGATTTACTTTTTGCTTCATATAATTGCATACATATACTTTTGTAAATGTGTAAAAATTCTATTTAATGATTAATGTTTTAATGGCTTCTTGTGCTTGTAAATTGTCTAATTAAAGAATCCCAAATAGAATTATTATTTTCCCAGAAAGAAGAGAGGGCTAAATATTCATCTCCAAGTTCTCTAAAAACTTCTGTTTACAAAACATGAATGGTAACACTTGAACACATTTTTCTGTCTTTTCTGGTTTGCAAGCAAATCAGAAGTTTATGATGCTCTTTATCAATGTTAATGTTCTAATATATTCTCATATTACAAATCACAATACAAATAAAAGTTATGCAAAGAACCATAAGAAATGTTATACGAAACTATGGCAAACATTTGAGAACATATAGGAAATGAACTTTTTTCCTAGTTCCCATCTAAGGGAAGTGGAAATATTGATAGACTAATTGTCAAAAAAAGGAGATTGAAATGATCATTAAGGAAACATTAAAAATGGAACCAATCTGACATATAAATAAAGATGATTCCAATGCTGTCTAAATTCATTTTATGAAATGATTATAATTTTAATATCAAAACTTTTAGTACCACGTCATTTATCATTAACTTCTATTTTACCAATAAGTAACTAGAAGCAGAACTAGGAAAAATTCCATTCTTAATAGAAACAGATATCTATACAGTACTTAGGAATCAGGTTAACAAAGGCAATCAGGAGCATGCTAAGGAAAACTGCAAAATCTCATTGAAGCAAATAAATTTCATGAAAAATCACACAGTGTTTCTGAATGGGAAAGTGTAACATCATAAAAATGACCACTCTCTCAAAGCTGTTAGGTATTTAATGCAATGACAATTTGAATTCCAATGTAATTTTTTTTAAAACTGAATTGCTTATTTTGAGGTTTATATATAACATTAAATATAATAGAGAATTATGAAAATGATGAACACATATCAGGACAAATTATAAGGCCACAATAATAAAATATGATACTGGCATAAAAACAAAAAGTAGATCAGACAAAAAGGGAATCTAGAGAATTCTGAAACAGACTTTAAAGAAAATGGTATGTAATTTGAATTATAAAATGGACAGAGGATAGTAGTAGGCAACTAACAGATGAATAATTCTACATGGCTAACAAAAATCAGAAAAGGTGATCAAGCTCAATAGTCAAAAAAGTGAATGCCAAAGAAAATATGAAAAATTACTTATTTTACCAAGCTGCCAAAATTGAAATATACTGTGAAACCTATGCTAGCAAATATGGTGGAGAAATTTGATTTATCATTGGTAGAAGACTTTTCTAATTTTATTGTTTCCTTGGAAAACAATTGAGTACCATCTATTTAAGAAATTTATATTTTTCTATAAAACTACCCTATTCCTAGGAATCAACCCGATAAAAATAAAAATACACCATATAAAATTATGGTTTGGAGACTTTATAGAATTCTTGCTCTTGGGGACAAAAAAACTAGAAACATTTAGAAGTTTACTGTTTACTGTAATTTCTCAATATTTGGAGATTTTTCAGGTATTTTTATTTTAGAACATAATTTCATCCTGTTCTAGGAAGATAATTTAAATGACTTCTATTTTTAAATTTTGCTTCCCATTCCAGGAAGCGTAGCTTTTTGTTGTTGTTGTTGCTGTTGTTAAGGCATATTAAGGTATGAAAGCGACTGCTAACTATTTTGGTTGAGTGTTACCTAACAGCTTGGAAAGAATGTATATGTTGCTGTTGTTAAATGAAGTATGGTGGCTCACACCTGTAATCCCAGCACTTTGGGAGGCTAAGGTGGGTGCATCACTTGAGCCCAGAAGTTTGAGACCAGCCTCGGCAACACCTTGTCTCTATAAAAAATTAAACAAAATTAGTCAAGTGTTGTGGCACACCTCTAGTCCTAGCTACTCAGGAAGCTGAGGTGGAAAGATTGCTTGAGCCCAGGTGGTTGAGGCTACAGTGAGTCAAGATCATGCCACTTCACTCCAGTCTGGCAAGAGAGCAAAACTGTATCTAATAATAATAATAAAATAATTAAAACATGGAGTATTCTATAAATGCCAGTGAGATTAAGTTGATAATGATAGTGCTCTTTATAAAATTCATGTATTTATTGCTATTTTTACCTGCTGAGAATCTGTCAATTATTGAAAGAGGGATGTGTATTGAAGCCTCCACCTATCATACTAGATTTGTCTCTTTCTCATTTCAGTTCTGTTTTGCCTCATGTATCCTAAATCTCTGTTGTCAGTGAATGCATGTTTGAGTTTATGTCTTCTTGGAGAGTGAAGACTTTATCCATTATAGTATTCCTTGTTCTGAAGTCTTCTTTGTTTGAAATTAGTACAGCTAATCTAGTTTTTTATTGGTTAGTGATAGCATGGTATATCTTTTTCCATCCTTTTACTTTTTTACATCCTATCCATCTTTATGGTTAAAAAAGTCTTCTTATGACAACATATTTTTATTTTTTTCCATTCTAATGATCTTTGTCTTTTAGTTGATGTGTTTAAACCATTAACACGTAACTATTTACATGGTTGGGTTAATACGTGTCTATTTTGTAACTTTTTTATTTTCTATTTATTGAATTTTCTCTTTGTTTCCTTATCTTTCCCTCTTCAGCCTTCTCTGGTTTGATTTGGGCATTTTATGACTCCATTTTATCTCCTTCCTGAGCATATCATTTATCTTTTTTTGTAAAAAATTTTAGTAATTCCTCCCACAGTTTACATTTATAACTAATCAAATCCCACTCTAAATAACACTAGTCTGCTTTACATGTATTGCAGGTAACTTAGAGTATTCCAGATCCCTCCCACCCATCTTTGTGATATTGTCATCAGTCATTTCCTGTATCCATATGCTGTAATCACTCAATATATTTTAACATTTATTGACTTAAACAAATAGTTATCTTTTAGGTCAATTATGAATAAGAAAAGTCAGATTATTTTATTTTCATTTATTTCTTCTCTGATGAACCTTTATTTTTAATGTAGATTCAAGTTTCTGAGGGGATTTTTCTCAGATTCTCACTCTGAGAACCTGGTAGGTTTCTAAAGAGAAAGCCATTGAAATTATGATGACTGAGGCCCCAGGAGTTAGTTTCTCACTCTTAAGCTCAGTCTCCATTATTTCATCAAAATTACTATTTGAATGTTTCTACCACCTAATGGCTCCAGCAGCTTTTGTTCCAGGTAAGCAGATCACAGTTGTTGTATCTTTCTGGATGTGCCTGTCTTTTCAGATTCCAGAGTGGCAGTTCTCTGATAGGTTCAAACACATCATTAATTTTTACTTTGCTTCACTGTTTTCTTGTTGTAAAGACTGAATTAATGACTTACAACCTCTTTACATGACAGAGTTCTCATTGATATTTTGAAAACTGAAAAATGCAAGTTTCAATTATAGAAAGAATTTATCTTGGAATAAGAAGGACAAAAATGCAGAGAAAAAAATCTATATATGTGCTTTGCATATCTTTCTCTAAGAAGAATAGTGTGATTTTATGCTCACAAGGCTGTTAATACTAGGTATTTTATATGGTTGGGATAGTAAGGCAGAAGGGGAAATGATAACTTTGTTGTCATAAATTTTTGTATCATGTTAGTTTACCTATTTAAAAAAGCATATATTACTTCTTTAACTTGATTATTATTTAAACAATTGTATAGTTTCCTGGTAGCATTTATTATTTTTGTTCATGAATAATGATGACAAATCTTTAAAAGTAAGAGAATTCTAAATGCTAAGCTAAGAACATGACCTTTATTTCAGAAGGCAAGAGGTGCTGCTGATGAATTTTGAGCAGAGAAATAATATGAGTTCTGCTTTTAGAAAACTTATTTAGCTGCTGTGCGTCGAATGGCAACCCATTTCAGAGGCTATCAGGAACCCATTTTAGAGGCTATCAGAATTGTGATAACAATGTTATTTTATATTTGTTCAGTGCTTTAAAATGTTTTGAGCACTCTCACTTTTATTAACCCATTTATTTCTCAAAACTGTACTGGGATCCATGCATATAAGAGTTTTACCTTACATTTGGAAATGTGGACACTGGCTCTAAGCAATTATACAACATGCTTTGACCACACACTTGGTATGTTTCCCAAGTAGGATATGAAACTAGAAATTTTGCACTCTATCATGTTACCTCTGCACAAAAATTAACAAAAATAGCTTTATATTTTTATGGATGTTAGAGTTTATAAAGTACTTTCCCGGGGCAATATTAAGGTTGTAATAATATAACTGAAACAATGTATACCAAATTCAAACAAAAATATATGGGAAAAGTGAATAAATGAAAAAAGTGAGAAAGGAATTAGCATATGTTTCATCTTTAATTTTATTACATCTTTACTAAACTGTATGGTGGCTACTAAATCTGCATTTTTTAAATGAGGACATTTAGTTTTAAGGAGGTTGAGTGACTTGCTCCAAGTCACATAGCTTTTTGAAAGGCACTGCCAAAATTTGAACCTATGTCCATCTGATTCCATGTCTGATGCCATGTTGCCTTCTGTAAATGATTGAAGTACAAGGTCCTCTTGCCAATGAATGGATCTGTTAGACCTCTTTTCAAGGAATTAAGCTATAGGGAGAAGAGTGTGGTAGACATACTGGTGTGCTAGCCATATACCCTTGCCACCCAGCTGTGGGGAGTGCCATCAGCAGATAGCCTTCAGCTGTCAGCAACATCATGGTCTGTTTCACCTGCCTGAGGAATTCAAGGCAGCTGCATCACAAATCAAATTATTCCTCTGTGAAATGTTGCTCCTGGGCTGGGTATGGTGGCTTACACTTGTAATCCCAGCGCTTTGGGAGGTCGAGGCGGGTGGATCACCTGAGGTCAGGAGTTTGAAACCAGCCTGCCCAACATGGTGAAACCCTGTCTCTACTAAAAATACAAAAATTAGCTGGCCATGGTGGCCCATGCCTGTAATCCCAGCTACTCAGGAAGCTGAGGCAGCAGTATTGGTTCAACCCAGGAGGCAGAGGTTGCAGTGAGCTAAGATCACTCCAGCTTGGGCAGCAGAGAGACTTCATCAAAGAAAAAAAAAGAAAAAAAAAGTTGCTTCTGTCACCTTTCTTTCACAGGTGTTGATTCCTAATAAATATCTTGCACCTCAAACTGTCTCAGCATCTGCTTCTGGAGAACTCCTCTTATTACATTCGATACTAGGAGTGGTCCTAGCAGGCAAACAGTAGTAGTAAATTTGGAGTTGGATCAGTTGCAGTTTTTTTGGCAATGAAGACCCTATCACTGATAATAGGAAGAGCACAGACAGCCCCTAGCATAAGATGACACTTTCACTCTCACCAGTGGTATGCTGTGATGATGTGCCAGTAGAAGGAAATATATTTGTGGATGTGATGTATTAGGTATTTGAGAGGTGTGGAGGAAATAGTAGCTAAAAGGATAATGATATTGGTGGCTGTTGTGTTATGATGCGTTACAGAGAAATGATAAGAACTGAGCAACCTGCTGTTGACAGCCAGAAGATCTTTTTGGCTGCATAAATAAAGTTCTAATTTCCATCATCAAGAGAGTGAAGAAAGCCAAGGACTAATCCTAGGACTTAACACAATAGATGGTCCTAAAAGACAGTCTCATGTTAAGATGAAGGACCTGGTTGGGAAAAATCTAGAATCCTAATATATGGGATAGAATTTATGTGAGAATGCTCTTCAATATTTTGATACCTTAGAATCCACTGAATCGGGGGTCCTCAGCCCCCAGGCCATAGACTGGTACTGATCAGTGGCCTGTTAGGAACCGAGCCACACAGCAAAAGGTGGGTGGTGAACAAGCCAGCATTAACGCCTGAGCTCTGCCTCCTGTCAGATCATCAGCAGCATTAGATTCTCATAGGATTGCGAACCCTATTTGTAAACTGCACATGCGAGGGATCTCGGTTGTGCCCTCCTTTTGGGAATCTAATGCCCAATGATCTGAGATGGAACAGTTTCACCCCAAAACCATGTCCCCTCATCCCCATCAGTACATGGAAAACTTATCTTCCATGAAACGGTCCCCTGGTGCTAAAACTCTTGGGGACTGCTACTCTGAACCTTCTCATACACTGAGGAGTCTGGCTCCAGGAAAAAATTCTATGTTTGAGTTTCAAACTTTGCCTGGCACATTTTCTTGGGGGCAGCTGCCATTCCCACCACAGACTTGGTGTACAGCCATTGTATGGTAGTTTTCTGGAGAGAATTACAGTCAAGAATCCAGGTACCCTGGGAAGGCCCTGCCCATACTCATATCTGCATTTGAACCAAAGTGCCTCTACTAAGACTTATTTGTGGAGGAGGGGTGGGGAGGGATCCTTGGCTGAGGCATTTTTCTCCACTTTGGCTAAGTAACTTTCCACTTCTAGCCCTTCCCCCTCTCCTTCCCTCTGGCCCATGAGTTCCTACAGTTGTAGATGTCTTTTGTTCAGGTCTCCCTGCGTAACTCTGTTTTGTTGGCCATCCAAGGAGGGCTGTGAAGTTGACAACAACTGTGTTGCTCCTCTGTCAGTGAAACTGGCAAAGCAGAACAGTGTATTATGAGAATTAGACAGGAGGTCTCCTGGCTTTCTAGAGTAGATCCTAATGGGATACAGGATATCTTTCCTTATAGTAATTGTTAAGGACCGTGGCTATGATTTGGCCAGGAAAGGCTAATCATCCTGCTTGTGGTGATTTTGATATGGACCCGGTCTGCTATTGCCTTAGATTAACTGGCTATGATCACAGCCCTTCAATGTTCAGTTCATGATGGGGTTGCCTATTCTCTCTCAAACTTCTTGCTTGCATTATTATAGTAGGTGAATAAAAGCCAGACTAGTACTTTCAGTTTGGCTCATTGTCCTAACTGACCACTTCTATACCTGATTGCATAACTCACCCCCTACCCCCTTGCAGGAGGATAAAGGGGAGCTCTTTTTCTTGAAAGGCAACATATATCCTCTCAAGACACATCTCTATGTTCTATAAATAGGATTAAATTACAGCATCATTTGCGTGGGGAGGTGATGAGCCTGATGAGAGGGGAGAGGGAATGTATATTCCAAAAGATCTGTGAGAATTAGCTATCATATACTAGCAGGAGCTGGAGTAATAAATGTGGGAATGAATTCAAAGTTGGTAGATCAGGGTGGCTACAAGACACATTTGAATAGGGAATCATTATGTACTCGGAAGCACTCTCTTGACATATATAACACTCTGGCAAGAACTGTAGATGATACAAACTTGCTACTGGTATTGGTCCTAGGGCACGCAATAAACCATAGCCCTCAGGGAGGTGAATGTCAGAATCGTCATGGAAGAAAGTGGAAGAAGAGAGTAAAGGTCTTGGGAAGTGGACATGTTGGGAGAGACAAACTATGTATGGCCAGAAGACCTGCCAGATGATTATATTTTTGGAATAGATCAAGAGAACATAGCATTTCACAAGGCCATAAGGAATATTCTGGTGAGAAAGTCACAAGCACGCTATAGTTATTCAGTGGTCACATTCCGTAGTTGGGGGCTGATGGCAGACCAGGCTATTACAGGTTTTGGATCACTTGAGAGGAGGGAGAAGCTAGGACTCTGAAACAATACAGGCCAAGTACTGGCACTTGACTGTAAGAAGGCAGGGATCCATAATTATTATAATAAGCCTCAGAGTCAAAATAGCAGCTGAGGGGGCTGATCTCCAAAGAGTTGTAGAGATGGTTAAGAACATAGCTTCCCTAGAGCAGAATAGATGGGCAGCTGCCAGGTTCTTACTTAGCTTGTAACAGCAGATAAAATCAAGGATAGATTATTGAGAGGCTGAAGGCGGTCTCTTGAATGAAAAGCCAAAATCTCTTGCCAAGTTTACAAACATTGGCTAGTTTCTGGGCCTGAAACCCATAGACTAAAGAAGATGCTGTGCCCCCAGGGGAAAATACCCTGCAATACCACAGCAACTATAAATAGTAATAATTTTGTCCAGTTTTCCTCAAAGGAAACAATAGTCTGCTATTCAGGCAATTATTCACTTGGAAAAAGGGAATACCTAGACATTTTAAGGACTGTTGTACATTGGAGTCTATGTTAATAATGATATCCAGAGAGCTAAAGCAATATCATCACCCTCCTGTTAAGAGTGAGGGCAAGTGGTGTTGGGGTAATGAATGAAGTTAAGAAAAGTTCTAGCTTAAAATGGATCTAGCTTTCGACTAGGCTATCCAGTTGTAATCCCATCAGTCCTCAAATATGTAATTGGGATCGACATACTTTACAGTGGATAGTGCAACTCCCGCATTAGGTCTTTAGCCTGTGAGGTAGTAGCTATCATTGTGGGAGAGACCAAGTGGAAACCTTTGAAATTCTTCCCTTACCCAGGCTGTGAAGTAAATAAAAATCAATATTGTATCTTGGGGGATAGATCTGGGGGTTGGAAATTAGTGCTTTTAAGGATCTAAGCATACAATGGTGATTTTCCTCATCATATCTATGCTTAATTCACCAGAATATTCCCTTCAGGAACAGGTGGATCCTGGAAACAATTGTAGATTATCACAAGTTCAACTAAGTAATAGTCAAAAGTCCAGCTGCTATAGCAGATATGATATTTTTGCTAGAACAGAGCAAAATGGCTTTAAATTTAATCTCAGCATCTGCTTCTAGAGAAGCCAAACTTGCAGCAGAAAGCAGAGAGAGATTGTAGAATTTGGCAGTTTGTATTCTCATTTCACAGGGAAAGCTAAGACAAGTGTAGTCTAGAGTTTTTTTTTTTTTTAAAGTAAGTAAGGCTTCCAATTTATATGTGTATGTATATGTATGTATGTATATATAGGGTGTATGTAGATATTCCTTCTCTCATATTGACACATGTAAACACACAACCAGGCTTTCTGTTAAAAGCTAATTATTCACACCCAATTCAGAGTTTCTGGGCATTGTTATCCATGCAATGCAGCATCATTAGTATCAATACTAAGCTGTTAGAAAAAAAATGAATCCTAAGTAATTTATAGGATATCGAGTGCATCCAGCTTTCTTTCAACATTTTTTGTCAGACTGACTTGCCTGTATATTACATTATTATTTGAATACATTTCTTTATAGTATTAAGGAAAAAAGTTACGCTGACACACAAGATGCTTCCTGCAGGATGGGAGCCAAGGGTGAATAAACAGAGGGTTTTGATGGGAACCATAAGGGCTTACACCTACTAATCATAAGGGACTCTGACATCTGTCACTTTATGAATGAACATTTGAGCTGCAAGCATAGTGGACAACTTGTATTTGTTTCTTCAGTTAGAGTCACCCTGTCATAACCTCCTTTACTGATCTATGACATTTTTTTCCTCTTTATAGAATGACTGGATATTTTTCCAGTATTTGGCTGCTTCAGTACTGATAACTTTAATGTGGCTTATTTCTAATGATTCTCTTTTGAACTTTTTGCTCCTTCCTCTGCCAGTAACAGCAATCAGGGCTGCTGTATAGGTTTTTTTTCAGGTAGTTCCCTGAACAAGAGCCCCTGAAGAAGGAGCACTTGGCTGAAATCCTCCATGAACCTTGTCTTGTTATTGTGTCAGTCTAAGGAAAGAGGTGACCTTCTGTGATTCAGCCACTAAGAGATGGCACCTTTTGCTAATTTACACAGGGTGTTTTATATACTAATGATGACTCTGCCCCCAAAGTTGGCTCAAGTAATAAAATTGCTAATTGATATTTCACTGTTTAATAATACAAAATAAATTAGGGTTTTATAATTTCTGCTTACAATTTGATATCATTTTATCGAGTAAAATCTTATAAACATAATTTTAAAAGGCAGGTTTTCCTTTATTAAGCTTTTCTTCTTTGTAATGTTTACATTCTGTGAGCTTATTTTTAAGTGAAATATTAGCTCCTAATTTCATAACTTCTTCCTACGGGTCTTTCTAGACTATTCCAGCTCTAATCCCTGGTAATAACTTAGAATTTTACAAGTAATTTATTCCTTTTAATATAAATTATAACCTCAAATATACATCTATTTTTAAAAACTTACATAGTCTAGCCTTGAGAGAAGATAGTATTAATGATTTGAGGCTTTTAACAGGAGCAAGGAAGAGGGAAGAAAGGCTTATGTGTTAATCATAAAGAAATTTGATGTCTGTCACTTTTTCACTTCCCAAAACCCTTAGGCACTAGACCCAAATTTCACTAAAATATAAAGCTGCATGAAAACAAAGGTTTTCATTTGTTAGCACGTAAAATAGTGCCAGCACAGAGCAGGTACTCAATAAATAGTTGTCACATAAATGGAATTTAGTAAAGCCCTTTAAGTGCATGCTTCAAACTTGAAAAATATCTAAACTTTATAAATAATAATTTTGTTACTATTTCTTTTTCTCCTATAAAAGCTGAGCCTCAATTAAGCAGACTTTACCTGCTATATATCTAGTATTGATAACAGGGATCTGGGCAGTGCAAAATAGCATTTATCGCAAAGGATTGTTATGAGGAATAAATTTGTATGAAATAATGTACCTTTCAGGCACCATGTTTGGGACATTATAAGTTTTTAGTATATGTTAAAATACAAATAGTCCATATCCATTTGAGTAAATGTCGTTAAACAAATAAAAGTTTTTTGTCATTAAACAAGTGAGCTCTTTTTTCTATATGCTATGTAATACATTTCCTGTAGCATCTAACACTAAGTAGACAGGAGTTATGCAGTTTGGATGTTTCCAATATTTATTGATCAATAAGTAGGTAGAGGAGAATGAGTTATTTTGAATCATAATACATAGTAGTCATAGAAACAAAATAATGAATTGGTGCTACTGTTTACTTTCAGGAGTTCAAACCAGTGTTAAGTTCAGAAACATGCGAGAAATATGGATGGCATATTGACTATACGTGTCAATAATATATTAAATGTTAAAAATATATGTAATGTATTTTAGTAATCTCTGTCACATGAATATCAATAGTTGGTTATGCATAAACCTTGACCTTAAAAAGATATTTAAGATACTGCACCCAAATTAAATGATGATTGGTTTATCCTCCCCTCAAATAGAAAACTGACTTGGAAATGCATTATGACCATGCATTTCTTCTTCCTAAATCTGTTATAAAAAAGGATGCATTATAGCGTCTGAAACCAAAGTACATTGAAATAATTAATGGGATTCAGTGTCTCAAATGAAGTGCTGACTAAACAGATGCATATTTTGATGTTTAAAGGAAAATGAATCTATACCAAGAGAAAATTATATTTTGCGTCTAGAAGACATTATTTACAGAACCAGTCCTACTTCTTAAAGTGACTCAGTACCCAAAAAAGTCATTACTAAAGCCTATACATAATTCAGTAAGCTGATTTAACTCTGGATATTGCCTTGAATGACATCCAATTTTAATCTTCGGAATAGATGTATTTGTTGTTTATTTATTTGTTCATGATATTGTCATGTTTGCAAGTTTGAGAATCTGTAATAGCACTTATATTTATTTTTTATTCATGAAAATGACTTCAGTGATTTAATTTACAGGAATTTTCTTCCCAAAATATCATGAAAACTCTGAATCATTGCTAGTGGTAATGCAAAAATGGTATAGCCACTTTTGAAGAGAGCTTGGTATAGTCGTATCATACAATTCAATAATCATGCTAGTAGGTATTTATTAAATGACTTGAAAATTATTTCCACACAGAAAGCCATACACAAATGTTTGTAACATCTTTATTCATAATCACTAAAAACTGGCAGCACTAAGATATCATTCAATATATGAGTAGATAAACTACGATATATTCAAAAAATGTTATTCGATTTAACAACAAAAAGGAATGCATTATCAAGCCATGCAAACACATGGATGAATGTTTAAGGCATAATGTTAAGGGAAAGAAGCCAATCTGAAAAGGCTACATGCCACATGATTCCATTTCTATGACAATCTTGAAAAGCAAAACTATAGAGATAGTAAATAGATAGTGATTGCCAGGGGTTTAGGGAGGGAAGAGATTCAAATAGATGAAGCAACAGGGGATGTTTTTAGGGATGTTTTAACTGTTCTGTATGATACTGTAACAGTGACATGACACTATGTATTTGTCAAAACTTGTAGATCCTTACAGCACAAACAGCAAATCTTAATGTATGCAAATGAAAGAATCATTTAGGAAGTTGGAAATTCCAGAATGAAATTTAGACTGTGTTGCTCAGAGTTATTCAGAGAAATAGACCACTAGGAGATATACCTATACGTAAAGACAAAAAGAGAGAGATTTATTTAAGGAATTATTTACTCACATGATTATGGAGGCGGAGGAGTCCCCAGATCTGCAGTCAGCAAACTGGAAACCCAAGAAGGACAGTGGTATAATTTCTGTCTGAATTTGAAGGCCCAAGAAACAAGAGAGCCAATGGCCTAAGTTCCAGTAAAAATGCTGGCAATCTCAAGACCTAACAAGAGCCAATATTTCAGGCCAAAAAAAAAAAAAAAAAAAAAAAGACCAATGTCCTAGCTCAAATAATCAAGCAGGAGGAATTCCCTCCTGCTCATCCTTTTTCTTCTAATGAGGTCTTCAGTGAGGTCTATGTCCCTTAGAAACGGAAGTCTTCTTTGCTCAATCTACCAATTCAAATACTAATATCCTCCAGAAACACACCAATAAACATACCCAGGATATTGTTTGACAAAATGTCTGGGCATCTGATGTCCTGGTCAAGTTGGTAAATAAAATTTAATGATCACACAGAGTATAACAAAATAATCCAACTATTAACAAATGTATAATATAACCTCACTGAAAAGGGTGGTAAAAAAATAGGCTGATCCAAGTAACTTGGAAATGAGACTGTAAGAGTAAAGACAAAATAAATGAACATAAACACTGTATTCTGATCGATAAAATAGCTTCTCATGGAGATACAGTTAATAATTCTGAAATCACTATACATGCATACTAGAATTGAACAATTATGTAAATAGATAAAGAATGGTAGGAGTCATGTTTCTTACTTTTGGAGTGAGAATTATAGACAAGCAAGTCAAGAAGGCTGGAATGAACCACATAGTAATGGATTAGAATTTGAGACATAAATGTGCAATATAGATACAGATTGTTACACATAGAAATATTTATGCATTTGTGTATATACACAGGTTAGTACATATCCATATTTTTCTTTGTTCGGTCAGTTTAGAGTTCCTAGAAACTAAGATACACCAGTAACAATGAGCACACCCAACACTCAGATGTTGGTTTATAATATTATTCTCCAAAAAAAGAAGCCAGGTCTTTTTGGGGAAATGGCTGATTCTAGGTTTAAGGCACAGAATATACAAGACGACCTGGAGCATTTTGTAGTGCTAAACACACACCACACACACACACACACACACACACACACACACAAAATAGAAAAGACTGAGATCCAAATGCCAAAGCTGTAACAATTTGAGCAATGGAATAAACATTACTATTGGATTATAACCCACCATTTTAGGATCTGTGGATGCTTAATCAAACAAAGATCCTTCTTTGCTTATTATCAGGAGTGTACAATGCAAATGTAATTGTGTAGTTTGACAAATTTTGTAAAAATAAAAGAAGATGATTGTTTTGTTGTGGAAAATATAAAGAAAAAGAATCCATCTTGTTTTTCTGAATTTTTTAATATTTATTTCACCCAGGTATGCTGGTGGCTGTGAGGACAAGCTAAATATATATATTTTTTAAACCCTTTATTTTAAGTTTGGGGGCATATGTGAAGGTTTGTTACATAGGTAAACTCATGTCATGGGGGTTTGTTGTACAGATTATTTTATCACCCAGGAATTAAGCTTAGTATTCAACAGTAATCTTTTCTGCTTCTCTCTCTCCTCTCATCCTCCACCCTCAAGAAGACCCCAGTGTCTGTTGTTTCCTTCTTTGTGTTCATAAGTTCTCATCATTTAGCTCCCACTTACAGGTAGCAACATGCAGTATTTGGTTTTCTGTTCCTGCATTAGCTTGCTGCATAGCTTGCTCCAGCTTCATCCACATTCCTGCAAAAGACATGATCTGGTTCTTTTTCATGGCTGCATAGTATTCCATGGTGTATATGCACCCCATTATCTTTATCCAATCTGTCATTGATCAGCATTTAGGTTGATTTCATGTATTTGCTATTGTGAATAGTGCTGCAATGAACATTTGTGTGTATGTTTCTTTACGGTAGAATGCTTTATATTCCTCTGAGTATATACCCAGTAATGAGATTGCTGGGTCGAATGTTAGTTCTGCTCTTAGCTCTTTGAAGAACTGCTATACCGCTTTCCACAGTGGCTTGCCAAATCTGTTATTTTTTGAGTTTTTATTATAATAATAGCCCTTCTGACTGGTGTGAGATGGTGTCTCATTGTGGTTTTGATTTCAATTTCTGTAGTGATCCATGATATTTAGCTTTTTTAATATGTTTTTTGGCCACATGTCTTCTTTTGAAAAGTGTCCTTTGCCCACTTTCAAAGGGGCTATAGGCTTTTCTCTTATAAATTTGTTCAAGTTGCTTATAGACACTAGATATTAGACCTTTGTCAGATGCACAGCTTGCAAAAATTTTTTCACATTCCGTACATTGTCTGTTCACCCTTTGATAGTTTCTTTTGCTGTGCAGAAGCTCTTTAGTTTAACTAGATCTCACTTGTCAATTTTTACTTTTTTTGTGATTGCTTTTGGTGTCTTTGTTATGAAATCTTTGCCCATTCCTAGGCATTGCCTAGGTTGTCTTCCAGAGTTTTTATAGTTTTAGGTTTTACATTTAAGTTTTAATCCATCTTGAGTTGATTTTTGTATATTTTGTAAGGAAGGGGTCCAGTTTTAGTCTTCTGCGTATGGCTAGCCAATTTTCTCAGCACCATTTATTTGAATAGGGAGTCTTTTCCTCATTGTTGTTCTTGTCAGCTTTGTCGAAGATCAGGTAGTTGTAGGTATGTGGCCTTATTTCTGGGCTCTCTGTTCTGTTCCATTGATCTAGGTGCCTATTTTTATACCAGTACCATGTAGTTTTGGTTACTGTACCCCTGTAGTATAGTTTGAAGATGGGTAACATGATGCCTCCAGCTTTGATGAACAAGCAATATTGATAGAGATTAAAAAAAAAAAAGCAGATACTGGCCAGAGAAACAGTGACAGCACATTGTGAAGCACATGATGGAAATGCTTATATTTTGTCTAAGCCTTTAGTTAATGATATTTATTGATGTCTCATCATATTCCAGGCACTGTCCTTCATGTTTTTCTCATGCTCTCCTCACTATAATTCTACAAGGTGCTGTATTGTTTCCTGAGGCTTCTGTAACAAATTACCACTAACTTAGTGGTTTCAAACAATAAGAACTTACTCTCTTGCAGTTCTAGAAGACAGAAGTCTGAAATCAAAATGTTGACAGGGTCATCCTCTCTCTGAAGGCTGGAGGTAAGAGTCCTTCATTAACTTTTCAAGTGTCTAGTGGCTCCAGGCATTCTGTGCCTTGTGGCTGCATAACTCTAGTCTCTGCCCCATCTTCACATAACCTCCTCTTTTGTGTCTGTGTCTTTTCTTTTCTGTCTCTTTCAGGGACAGTGTTATTGGATTTAGAGTCTATTCATATAATGCTGAATTATCTCATTTCGAGATCCTTACTTAATTACATGTGTAAGGACTCTTTTTTCCAAGTGAGGTCACATTAAGGTTCCAGAGGTTAGGACATAGACATGGGTTGTTAGGGACCACCATTCAACCCACTGCAGGTGGGTTCCAGAAATACTAGTCACACTTTAAAAAGAAAGAAACGAAGACTTACAAAGGTTAAATAACTTGCCTAGGGTCACATAGAAAGGAAGTGACAGCACCAGTAAACAGGCCAAATGACTTGACACTGCTGGAAATCAATTAATAATTACTACCTATAAGAGGAAATAGTTCAGGGTATCTTCCTCTTTGTTTAACCTACATAGGCTGACTCATTTATCACAGACAGGGACCTATTTCAAGTGATAATCAGAAAACATCTAACCTCTTGTTATCTCTCACTTCTACTTGCTGCTTTGTATCATGACTCATTCAGCCCTCATGGCCTTCCTAACTGGGCCTGCCCCCAGTTTGCCTCATTCCCTTGTTCTTCTGTGTTGTGGATGTTATTTCTTCTCTGCTAAACATCCTTCATTTGCTTTACAAAGCCTTCATCATTCTTCCCTTGCTTTTTTCTATCTAGCCATTCCTCCAATAGCAAACCTAATGCCAAAGTCATCTATTTCAATGAAGTGTACACATCCTAGGCTGGGATTTTGGATATCTTGCTCCTTTGCCTGGAATAATTCTTCATCCTGTTTTTGCTGCTTCTCCTCAACCATATCTACTCATCCTTTGAATGCCAGCTTAGTATTTGTTTCCCCAGGGAAGCCTTCTACTTCTTATCAAGAGTGGGGTAGATATCCCTCATCTCATGAGTGCCCATAACATTCTGTTATCACACTTTTTGCTTTCTTTGTAATTGTCTGCTTACATCTCTGTGTCCTTTTATTAGTGTGTAGGTTTCAGGAGGGAGAGACTGTTTTGTTCATCCCTAGTGTCCTTAGCACCTTGTACATAGCCTACAATTGAATTATCACTGAATAAACATTTGTTGAATACATTAATGAGTAGGGAAGGTGAGAAAATAAATGTCCACTTTAGTTGGGAAGGGGCAAGCCTCACGCCTGTAGTCCCAGCACTTTGGGAGGCTGAGGCAGGCAGATCACGAGGTTGGGAGATCAACACCATACTGGCTAACATGGTGAAACCCCGTCTCTACTAAAAATGCAAAAAAAAAAAAAAAATGAAAAAAATTAGCCAGACGTGGTGGCGAGTGCCTGTAGTCCCAGCTACTCGGGAGGCTGAGGCAGGAGAATGGCTGAACCCAGGAGGCGGAGCTTGCAGTGAGCCAAGATTGCGCCACCGCACTCCAGCCTGGGGACAGAGTGAGACTCTGTCTCAAAAAAAAAAAAAAGAAAAAAAAAAGAAATATGGTGGACATTTTCTTTCCTCATAGAGGAATGTAATTCTATTCTAGATGTGAGTGTATCTACTCCATTTTTTTTATTTTTTGATTTTTTTAAAAAGACAGTAGGAAATAAGGTAATGAGCCCAGACTTTAGGTTTGAATAGCCCTGCCTTCATCTTTATTTATTTTATTCATCATTCAACACATAGTAGCAGATAAGTATTTTTAATAAATCTGTATACAATGTGTCATTTAACCCATAATAATCCAGGGTGGTGATATAGCTGTGGGTTCCTGAGCCAGTTTATCTGTGTTTGAATTTCAGCTCTGTTACTTATGCAAGTTATTTAATGCTTATGTGCTTCAGTTTTCTCATCTGAATAATAGGATAGAGACAGTACTTTTAGGATTCTTGTAAGGATTAAGTGAATTAATAGATGTAAAACACTCAGGAATGCACATCGAAGGTGCTTGGTATATGTTAGCTGTCATTATCCATTAAATATAAGTTGGATGAGGCAAAACCCTTTTGTATTTTGTTTACTGCTTTTTCCTCACCGTATAGCAAATAATAAGTGCTCAATGAATATTTATTGAATTAAATAAATGAATGTTTTGGAATAATGTGTATGCTACATGCCCTGTCCTAGACAGACGACTGAAGGACACGTGAGATATTGTCCCTGCTCTTTTAGTGACTTTCAGTATTATGAGTCCTGGCTTTCCACACATTCCCTACTTCTTAATATCTTTGTTCTGCACTTGTTTGGGTTGTTAATGCTCTAGCATGTACGATCAGACCACTCTCTGATAACAGGACACACTCTTCCTCCATTCTATCTGATGAAAAGAAGATAAGAATGGGTTCAGTTACAGAATTGAGGGAGTTTCTGTGTGATGGCTTATACTTTCTCTGTGAAATACAAATTAAGGTACATGGGTGAGGAGACTGATGTGGAGAAGTGGTAGAAACTGCTAGTGCTTCATAGTACTCAATGTTCTCTCATCCTTCCTGGACATACAGGTCCCAGCTTCCCTTGTCATTAGGTGCATCCAGGTATCTGATTTTTGGCCAAAGTAAATATTGGTGGAGGCAATGTACACTGGCCCATTTAACCCATGGGGACATCTCTGAATTCTCTCTTTTTCTAAATCACAACTGAATTAAGAGATTTCTGAGCATTTAGAGAAAGTTGTGATGATTGCTAAACTATTGCTTGTCAGTTCCAAACCTGCCTTTCTACATACTGATTTGCCATTCTGCAGTGGAGTCTTAGCAAATTGCATTCCTTCTTTGCCAGGTGACTCTTAGGCTCTGCCAGTAGGGAACAATAAAAAGAGCTCAAAAGAGAGGAAAGTGGAAGAAGGGACTTCCTCCTTTATGTCTGCTTTTCATCCCAGTTGGTGTTACACTAACTGGGCCCTTCACCTTAGCAGCAGCAGTTGGTACCAGTCTCCAGCTTTTAATCCAGCAGTTATAGAACAAATCTCCTTATTCCATAATAGGTATTATATTATATTATATCTCAGAGGTAACAGCCAGATAATGGCCCTCTTCAACTCTGAGTCCCAGATCCATGGCATCTTGCCCAAATGTCTCGATTCTCTAACTCTTACCTGTTACCTTTGGTCTCCAACCTAGGGGCAGTATGCGCTTTCTGGTGATACTGTCTCACCAGAGATAGTATTTCCTCAGTGTTCCATTATTCACTTTTTCAATCTTCTAGCACCTATTTAACTTATTCCTTATACTAAATATTCTCTCTGAATTTCTAATGTAGTTTACTCCTATTGGACACTGACTCTAAGATGAATTTACAAAATGGAATGAGCCTGATCTCTGAGTCACTACTTGAACAAAAGTTACTCAGGACAGCTGCTCTACCTGGACCTCCATAAGTGAAAATAAACTGATTAATCTAAACCATAGAGCGGGTGGATTGAGAAATATGGAGAGAGTGTCCAACAGTAGTTACAGAGCATGTGAAAATCAATGAACTTGAAAATTGTAGCAAAATTGCTGGAGCCCTGGTTAAATAATTCATAGTCATGCTTTCCCTGGTTGAACTGTACTTAGCTGTCCAGATGCAGTTATTGAGAGGCAGATGGATGAATTCATCAAGATGCTAGATGAACGATACAGGAAGAGAAATGTGCAAAAGAGGAAAATAGTGAAGTACAAAACAGTTTTTAAAATAGTCTATATTTCAGTTGAAAATAAATATATTTCCTGATTTCTACACATTTCTTCAGATGCCTCTGCCATTCCATATATTATGTTTGTAGGAAAGTCACAGAGAAAAGCAAAAATTTACTTTATAAAACTTACTTGGTGTCATTTGATATTTGAGAGATTAATACATCATTCTGTTAATTTTTACTTTGTTTAAAATTTAAAAAATATATTTTAGATAAATGTATTTTAAATATAAATGCAAATATGAAAGTATTGGTCTGCATGATCAATAACAAATTTCAAGAGTTTATTAAAGCTCTGGAATATTGTTTTCAGGTCTGTGATTATACATTTTCTTTGTTTGATTTGAGTGTATTTTAGTTTTTGCTACATATCTTTGACTTGATTTTAATTAAACTGCATGGGATAATTTATATCATGCCAATAATTTACGTTAAAATAAATAATATTAAAATACAGTTAAAACAGAAGTACAATATTTGACAGATGTGATAACCTCAGGAATATTTAATTTTAAGTCCCATATCAGTATTACAGATACTGTACACAGGAGTTGAAATTTCAGTCATTTCTCTGAACCAGATGGAAGGTCATTTTTCTTTAGTCATGAGGAAAAGTTATGAAGCAAAGCTGTCACAAAGTGTTTCATCAGCCCTTCAGCCCACAGACTGAAGAATGGGAATTTTCATTATGTATAATGCAAGGCAGCTAACCCTACTTATTGCACTGAATTTCAATGCATATTCAATTCAACGAGAAGGAATTCAGAAACATTATATGCTTTTCTTATGGCCGTAGAGCATACCAATATCAATTCAAAGCAATGATCATATTCTGAGTTGGTAGTATATTGTGCATGTTTATAGGTAAGATTTCCACTACAGAAGGCATTCATAAAGGAGGTTTTTTAACAAATTTATTACAAAGAAAACATCCTCCATGACTATTAAAATGAAATGCTCATCAAATACTCTGCTAACTATAGTGATATTAAGATGTCTGACCACTTTAAAAATCAATCATATTGCCAGCAACAGTTAGCACATGTAATGATGTATTGCTATTTATATTTAATTTCTGGACAAGGATTAGATTTCCTCATAGTTATTCTCCATTTCAAGTAACAGGAGCACAACACTTGTTTTGATGACACAAAAATTAGCAAGCTAGTAAAATTTTTATAAGACCAAGTGCCAAAAAATCTTTTAAAGGTATTCATTGAAATTTTGACTTAATATGGATAGGGACTTACCTACTCTTCTTACCATTGGTTTCCCAATGCCTAACCACATATTGGACATATAGGATGGTCTTTAAAATATTTGTGAATAAAAATAGAGCTAAGTTGTACATCACATAATTTCAAAAGCTCAGTTACCTATATTGATAAAGATAATAATAATTATTAAAAGCATATATCCTGAATATGTAATACCTTGTATTTTGAATTAATAAATTCATTTAATGTCTCAGTCAACAGTTAAGTATGATCTAATTTCAGATTTTCTTCCCTATGTATGTTACATACTCATTGCCTAATTTATCCACTTTAAAGAAATTACTGAGGTTTCTTGTTTTCAAATCATTATTGTTTTTATCACTGAGCTTTTGTGAATTCTTTCTGTTTTTTTTTTTTCTAGGACTGTAGGAGTACAGTATAGACAGAAGAAAGCAGGTTATTTTATATTTTTTAGCTGTAACAAATGATTCTTTTAGAATCTTGTTCACCACAAAACATCAGTTTGCTTTAATCACCCTGATTTATAACCTTTCATCTGCTATTCCAGGAACTCCTAGAATTCTATCACGTAGTGAAATATGTCTGTAATTTGTGAGGCTAGTTTGTGCCAGATATTGTGCTAGGCACTTTGTGTACATTATCTTTAATCCTCACAACATCTCTGCAAAGTAATTGTTTTTGTTCCAGTTTTTATTTAAAAAACAATGAGTGTGCTGCCCACGATCCTCTAGCTGCTAAGTGATGGAACTGAAGCCGTTTTTTGTTGCCTTAATTCAGAGCCTCTTAATAACTAGTGCCTCCCACTTTTGTTCTAGGTAGTGATTTTGGTTCTTTCTCATAAGCAGCTCTTTATGTCTTAAGTTGAATTTCTCTGAGAGCCTGCCCCATCTTAGGGGCATCTCTGAAACAGAAGGAAGATTGACTAGCCATCCCCATGTTGGGTTGATTTTTCTCCTAAACAAGGAACACCTGACAGGATCTTGCTATTTTGACAGTGTAGTTATTCCTACTTGGGATTTTGCCACTGATAAATTTGGCTTGCTTAAAATTCTCAACCAGCTTGGCCAACTTTCTCCTTCTGCCAGACCAGGTCTGTGGGTTACAAGTAGCTCCATGATGCTATTTAATGTATTAAAAATCATAAATAGTTTGGATTTTAATTATGTGGTGGCTAACACCAGTAATGAGAGAGAGATTGGTTTTATGGAATATGATGTAATGAGATGAAGTACTTTAAGATCTAAATGACCTTGCAAGTATCAGACCCTTTATTCTCCAATGATATCAAAGAGAATATTTTTGTGTATTTATTTTGGTTTTTAGTAATCTGAAATATTATATATACTTGTGATAACTAATAAAAAATAGAGGCACAACTATAACAGGGACATATAAATATTAGCTTTCAAGTACCTTCCAAGGCCAATTTAGATCTCAAAGTCTTCTCATATTTTATGGTCCTAAAAAGCCCTTCGTAAGATAAAGAACACAAGTGATTGATTATAGATGGCTTGTGTAGTTTTGGTAATCTCTTCGGAGGCTCGTATAAATATATATGTAAATATAATATATATAATATATACTCTTTGTGAAGTATACTTTCATGCTTAGAGTTTTAAAATAAATTTGGGCAGCCTCAGAAAGGCGTTCATAAAAGTTATCACTAATAATGATGACTGTCTTGGCTTTTCACCCTCTTTCTACTTCTTTGAAAAGTAAAATATAGAAAGCAATTTGTTTATTTACCTTTTCTACTTACTGGTGTACTATTCAATTCCCCCACACTAAAATTGAGATTAGAAAGACAAAGCTTCTACTTATTACCTGTGGAATATTTGGTTTCTCAATGTATCAGTTTCTCAATGTATTGTATTTTTAAAATGGGGCCAAATAATGCTGTTCACCTCACAGATAGAATAGGTAGTATAATATAGTGGTCAAGTAGAGTCTTTCAGTTAGACAGGTAACTTTCTAGATATGTGACCTTGGCAAACTGTTAAATCCATGTGAGCCACAGTCACCATATCTAAGATAATGCAGTTGACAGAAATCTTCCCACATCATCATGGAGGAGATTAAATATGATATTTATGGAATGCTTACAAAGTTCCTGGCCATAAGATAATAATTAAATAAGTAGCGGTTAATAATCATATTCATAACATATTAACGAATTTATAAACAGTAACATATTACATAAGTTTATAATATGTTAATCTTAAGTTTTAGAAATTAAGAATTAGATTATCTGGTTTAAGTTTTTTTTTTTTCTTTTCTTTTCTTACTTTATTGCACAGGCTAAAATTTTCAGCACTATGCTGAATAAGAGTTGTGACAACAGAGATGTTTGCTTTGTTCCCAATCACATGAGGGAAGTATTTAGTCTTTCATCATCATTTTTTTTTTATTTTTTATTTTATTTTATTTTTTTTGCACACAAAACAATAAACATTTTCTAAAAGTACATACGAACAAAAAGATGCATATCAAACATATTAGGAAGGTTGCACATGGGAAGACGGGGAATAGAAATGGGGGGTGGGAACCAAAGAAAATAAATGAGAGAGGGACTTTGTATGGATCAATGATAATAACTCAATCCTCTATTTGACAAAGAAGAAGGAGAAGGAAGAGGAAGAAAAAGAAAGTGGGATAAAGGATCAGAAAGGGAGGAAAATAGAAAAAATTAGAGTATGACTTCAGGGTAGACCTGTTTTGTTGTCGCTTGGTTCGTTGGTTGGTTTCACAGTTGTATTTTTCATATGTTTCGCCCTGTTGGCCAGGCTGGTCTCGAGCTCCTAGCCTCAAGTGATCAACCCGCTTCAGCCTCCCAGAGTACTGGGACTACAGGCGTGAGCCACCACATCCAGCCCCCACATTGCTTCTGGCCTCTGTGGTAGACCTCCCAGATGGGGAGGCCGGGCAGAGGTGCTCCTCACTTCCCAGACGGGGCGGCCGGGCAGAGGTGCTCCTCACTTCCCAGACGGGGCGGCCAGGCAGAGGTGCTCCTCACTTCCTGGACGGGGTGGCTGGGCAGAGGCGCTCCTCACATCCCAGACGATGGGTGGCCGGGCAGAGGCGCTCCTCACTTCCCAGGCTCCTCACTTCCCAGACGGGGCGGCCGGGCAGAGGCGCTCCTCACTTCCCAGACAATGGGTGGCCGGGCAGAGGCGCTCCTCACTTCCCAGAAGCGGCGGCCAGGCAGAGGCGCTCCTCACTTCCCAGACGGGGCGGCCGGGCAGAGGCGCTCCTCACTTCTTCCCAGACGGGGCGGCCGGGCAGAGGCCTCCTCACTTCTTCCCAGACGAGGCGGCCGGGCAGAGGCGCTCCTCACTTCTTCCCAGACGGGGCGGCCGGGCAGAGGCGCTCCTCACTTCTTCCCAGACGGGGCGGCCGGGCAGAGGCGCTCCTCACTTCTTCCCAGACGGGGCGGCCGGGCAGAGGCGCTCCTCACTTCTTCCCAGACGGGGCGGCCGGGCAGAGGCGCTCCTCACTTCTTCCCAGATGGGGCGGCCGGGCAGAGGCGCTCCTCACTTCCCAGAAGGGGCGGCCGGGTAGAGGCGCTCCTCACATCCCAGTGGTTTAAGTTTTAGGACTTAAAACTTGTATGCAAAAAGAATCCAGAAAATCGGTGAAATATTTTGGAAAGACAGACCACTATGTGATATACTGGAAGTTGTAGATGAAGAAAATCTTTAGCAACCAACCACAACAAAGAGGAAGAATTTGTTTGAAAAATTGGAAACACATACTGTGGGGTACATAGGTAAATATTGTAATAGCATTTTGATTTCAGTAGTATCTGTCATCTCAAGGATAACATAACTTCAAGGGTTGTTTGTTGATCTAATGAGATAATAAATACAAACATCTACATGTTCTTGCCATATAGTAGCTACTCGATAGATGTATGTTGCTTTCCTTTAGAGTATAAATTGCTTGAGAAGTATTATGGTTTTGCTCTCTGCTTCTCAAACATAGTGCCTTATATAGAGTAGATAATTAATATCATTTTTCTAACAAGTGTAGTTTATTCACTATTAAATGTAGTTGAGGCAGAATAATTCATTTCTTTATTATTTATTCAGTCAAGTTACATTAAACACTTACTGTGTGACAGGTACTGTGCTACATGTTAGAGACTCTAAATGAATATGACAAAACAGAATTCTCATCTTTACAGCAATAATAACCTAGTTGAGGGAGCATCTGACTGCATAAATAATTGTAATACACTCTAGATGGTTAGGCTCTAACATAATTTCAGTGAGGATACATGGGGGAAATAATGTTAGATATATAAAAATCAAAATGGAACTCTGTTTTCCAAAGTATCAGATAGTTTTAGAGATGGGACATTTACTTAACCCAGTTATCTTACATGCTATTAATATTGTATATGAAATATCCCAAATTGCTTAAGTATACTTATGAAAAAAAGAATAGTACTGTTTGTGATTTCTATTAGCAGCATAAACAATGGTGAATACAAGAAATCCACAGAAATCTGTGTTCTTAGCTGAACATTCCATGTTGTAGATGAATCTCTTGGGGTTAAAATTTTTTCTACTGTTGTTTCTTTTACTAAGCTCCAAGTTGTTTGCTACTGTATATTATAAGGAATACAGTGTCTTGGCCCTTTTGGCTTTAGCAGAATAGAAAATTTAGTTTTGATTCATCTTCTTCCTACACAAATTCTACTTTTGTCCACAGGCATTTTTATAGATGTTCTTTTAAAATAATTCAGATACACTATTTATACTCCTTTCAAGGTATTGCTTTCCTGACTTGTGCTTAAAAAAAAACATGCCATAGGGCCAGGCACAGTGGCTCACACCTGTAATCCCAGAACTTTGGGAGGCTGAGGCGGGTGGATCACCTGAGGTCAGTAGTTCAGCCTGGCAAACATGGTCAATGCCATCTCTACTAAAAATACATAAATTAGCTGGGCGTGGTGGCAGGCACCTGTAATACCAGCTACTTGGGAGGCTGAGGCAGGATAATTGCTTAAACTCAGAAGGTGGAAGTTTCAGTGAGCTGAGATCACGCCACTGCATTCCAGACTGGGCAACAGAGTGAGACTCTGTCTCAAAAAAAAAAAAATGCCATAGTTCTTCTCTTGAAATACTTTCTTGCTAGCTTTTTTGATACAAATGAGCATTTTCTTGAGAATGGTGTCTTTCTGTATTCATAATTCACAACTATAAAATTTTATTATTTACTGATAATTTATATTTTAAAGTAATACAAGCACATTTTTCTTTTAAATCACAGTGCTTAAAGTCTTAAAATGAAGAATATTTGTCCTCTTCCCCAGTGTTTTCATCCCTCAAATCCTTCTACTGAAGCAAGTTCTATTAACTCCTATTAGTTTCTTCTAGTAACTGTCTCTAAGTAAAATGCTTCTCTTACTTCTTGATTTATCAGTTTTATGATCATTTTCTGTTTCTACCTACAATAGTTGAAGATTAAATTCTTGCACCTGCACATTTTGTGATAGATTTATTGTATTACTGAACTCAATTTTTACACCTTGCTATGTTCACACCCTTTAAAAGTATCTTCCCAAACTTACTCTGAGGTTTCCCATATGGGTTTGCTTTTACACTGACACTTTGGCAGAACTTATGCAAGGAGAGGCTTCAAAAAGCATTAGGACATTTTTATTTTCTCTCTTGGATTTTTTTTGTTGTTGTTGGAGTCTCGCTCTTGTCGCTCAGCCTGGAGTGCAGTGGGGCGATCTCAGCTCACTGCAACCTCTGCCTCCCTAGTTCAAGGGATTCTCCTGCCTCAGCCTCTTGAGTAGCTGGGATTACAGGCACATTGCCACCATGCCCGGCTAATTTTTGTATTTTTAGTAGAGACAGGGTTTTACCATGTTGGCCAGGCTGGTCTGGAGCTCCTCAACTCAGGTGATCCGGCCTCCTCGGCCTCCCAAAGTGCTAGGATTACAGGCGTGAGCTACTGCGCCTGGCCGGATCTTTGTCCATGCCATGAGAACAAGTCCAGTCCAACCTGCTGAAGGATCAGAGACTTCGGGGATAACAACTGAGTGGTCCCAGCTGCAACCATCCTGGACCTTTCATTCCTTAGCTGAGCTGACAGCTGACTGAATACACTTGAGTAAATCCAGTTGGTATTAACAGAATTAGCCAACCTGTGAACTCATAAGAAAAAAATGTTTTCAGCTACGTTTTAGAGTAAAATACGTTGCCTTTTTTCACTTTCCAAATATGATTGTATTGTATTATCTATTCCATCAATCTCCTTCTCTCCCCATCTTTTTTATGTTTTGTTTTGAGCACTCTTGCTCATGCCCTAAGTGAAATTGTTGCTTTCTAGACATGCATTTCATCCTGAGGCTTCCACTTGCTGCTCTTCAGGGTTGAATATGCTGCCATTATCTGGAATGACTTTTTAATTTTGGTTAACTCTCTTGTTTTGCAGGACATATTTCACAATTCAATCCAAGAAAGTGTGGATGTGAAGTATATATTCTGAGTGCTTAAAAATTGAAATTATCAGCCGGGCTGTGGTGGCTCACGCCTGTAATCCCAGCACTTTGGGAGGCCAAGGCGGGTGGATCACCTGAGGTCAGGAGCTTGAGATCAGCCTGGCCAACATGGTGAAACCCCGTCTCTACCAAAAATACGAAAATCAGCCCGGTGTGGTGGCACGCACCTATAATCCCAGCTACTCGGGAGGCTGAGGCAGGAGAATTGGCTTGAGCCTGGGAGGCGGAGGTCGCAGTGAGCCGAGATTGCGCCACTGTACTCCAGCCTAGGCGACAGAGTGAGACTCCATCTCAAAAAAAAAAATTGAAATTATCTTTATTATATAGTCAACTAATTTGATATATTGATATCCTAAATGGAAAATTATTTTTCCTAAAGAATTTGACAGCATTTATCCTATGTCTTTTAGCATGCATGTAGCTATTTAGAAGTCTATTATTCTTAGTCTCATTTATTTGTATATAACCTGTTCTCCAACTCTCTGGAATCACTTAGGATCCTTTTCTGTGGATTTCTTCATTGTAACATGAAGTAATGAACTGAGCAGCAAATAATAAAGTGAGCTTATTTAGCATGATGTTTGGAAAGCTAGATCTATCCACAGATAAAAGTAAAACTGGATTGAGGTTAACACTGTAGGCCAAAGTACAATCTAGGTGAATAAAAGACCAAAATATGAAAGGTAAAAATATAAAGTTAATAAATGAAAATATAGGAAAATACCTTTGCAATCTGTGGAAACAACTTAAACAAAATTTCAAAAGCATAAACACTTAGATTTAAAAGTTGAATTTGATCACATCAAAATAAGAAATTTTTGTTCACTAAATAATGCCACAAAGTTAATAGATGGTACATATGGATAGCAAATGTGTGATGTCTAAAATGAAATCAGAGATAGATAGAACTTGACTTTCATTTTTTTCACATTCTTTAGGTTGTTAGTGTTTTTTTTTTAATATTATTATACTTAAAGTTTTAGGGTACATGTGCACAGCATGCAGGTTTGTTACATAGGTATACATGTGCCATGTTGGTGTGCTGCACCCATTAACTCGTCTTTTAACATTAGGTATATCTCCTAAGGCTATCCCTCCCCCCTCCCCCCACCCCACAACAGTCCCAGGTGTGTGATGTTCCCCTTCCTGTGTCCATGTGTTCTCATTGTTCAATTCCCACCTATGAGTGAGAACATGCGCTGTTTGGTTTTTTGTCCTTGTGATAGTTTACTGAGAATGATGGTTTCCAGCTTCATCCATGTCTCTACAAAGGACATGAACTCATCATTTTTTATGGCTGCATAGTATTCCATGATGTATATGTGCCCCATTTTCTTAATCCAGTCTATCGTTGTTGGACATTTGGGTTGGTTCCAAGTCTTTGCTATTGTGAATAGTGGCACAATAAACATATGTGTGCATGTGTCTTTATAGCAGCTTGATTTATAATCCTTTGGGTATATACCCAGTAATGGGATGGCTGGGTCAAATGGTATTTCTAGTTCTAGATCCCTGAGAAATCGCCACACTGACTTCCACAATGGTTGAACTAGTTTACTGTCCCACCAACAGTGTAAAAGTGTTCCTATTTCTCTACATCCTCTCCAGCACCTGTTGTTTCTTGACTTTTTAATGATCACCATTCTAACTGGTGTGAGATGGTATCTCATTTTGGTTTTGATTTGCATTTCTTTGATGGCAAGTGATGATGAGCATTTTTTCATGTGTTTTTTGACTGCATAAATGTCTTCTTTTGAGAAGTGTTTGTTCATATCCTTCACCCACTTTTTGATGGGTTTTTTTTTTTTCTTGTAAATTTGTTTGAGTTCATTGTAGATTCTGGATATTAGCCCTTTGTCAGATGAGTAGGTTGCAAAAATTTTCTCCCATTCTGTAGGTTGCCTGTTCACTCTGATGGTGGTTTCTTTTGCTGTGCAGAAGCTCTTTAGTTTAATTAGATCCATTTGTCAATTTTGGCTTTTGTTGCCATTGCTTTTGGTGTTTTAGACATTAAGTCCTTGCCCATGCTTATGTCCTGAATGGTATTGCCTAGGTTTTCTTCTAGGGTTTTTATGGTTTTAGGTCTAACATGTAAGTCTTTAATCCATCTTGAATTAATTTTTGTATAAGCTGTAAGGAAGGGATCCAGTTTCAGCTTTCTCCATATGGCTAGCCAGTTTTCCCAGCACCATTTATTAAATAGGGAATCCTTTCCCCATTGCTTGTTTTTGTCAGGTTTGTCAAAGATCAAATAGTTGCAGATATGTGGCATTAATTCTGAGGGCTCTGTTCTGCTCCACTGGTCTATATCTCTGTTTTGGTACCAGTACCATGCTGTTTTGGTTAGTGTAGCCTTGTAGTATAGTTTGAAGTCAGGTAGCGTGATGCCTCCAGCTTTGTTCTTTTGGCTTAGGATTGACTTGGCAATGTGGGCTCTTTTTTGGTTCCATATGAACTTCAGTTTTTTCCAGTTCTGTGAAGAAAGTCTTTTATAGCTTGATGGGGATGGCATTGAATCTATTGTTAGTGTTTTTTTAAAGAGACAAATATATTTTTACTTTTTGTTGGCTTCATGAAAATCACATTTTTATAAAATGTTAGTAAATGTTCTAAACAATTTTAATAAATATTTAATGATCATCAGTTATATACTAGGCACGATGACAGAGTCTGTGAATATAACAATGAACAAAACAAGCTTAAACCTTGGCTTCCTGAAGATTATATAATAAATTGTCTTCTGCCTAGTTTTGGGAGGTTTGTTTGAAACCTAGAAGTTCTCGATTAGCAAGTAGCAGGGACAAGAGCCAGCAAATCTGTGGTTATATAGATAGGACTCTTAGTTCTCTTTCTTGACTTAAATCCCCCCATTTTATTCTCAGTCATAATATTAGATAATAGGTTCGATAGACAGAACTTATTTCAAATCAATTTAAACTAAAAAAAATGCATTCAGAGCCAGTGGGTAGACTAAACTGTGGTACCTTGAAGGGTCAAACATGATGACTTTTTTTTTTTACAGGAGATAGATTTTTAAAGAGCAAAATTCTAGTGTATAATATCATAAATAATATCACAACAATGATACTTTTAGAATAAGAAAATGAATCAGGAATTATAATAATTCTCCTCATATACTGTACTTAGCAGTCCATTTGGCACTATCTCCTTTGTAGTTTGGTGCTGCATTTGATGACTGAGACAGACACAAGGAATAGCAGTGCTGTGTAGTAAGAGACAAGACTGAAGTATACTTTTTCCTTTGTTTTCTTAGGTAATCACTATAATGTACCAGGGATTAATTTAGATAAATTTATTCCTACACATACATATATCTGTAAACCAAGTGGTAAAACCTCAGGGCCTCTCACCTCAAGGACATCTCTATAAAGTAAGAAGAACAGAAAATGTGACTTTGTGAGTCAGATTTCCTTTTTTTCTATCTGATCTTTATTTTTGCAGTGAAATATCATTTTCATGTAATATCTCATATGATATTAGACAACCTTATAAGTACAAATTGGACTGCTTAGATAAGTCTTTCTTCATGTCCTTTTCTCAGAAAAAAAAATGTAGAGTGATTTACAGGAGTTAGGGAGTTTGGGAGCTTAACACAGAGAATAAAATTATATCTTTAATTAAGTGGTTGGCAGTTAAATCCCATAAAATTCACTAAAATACTGAGTGTTGGAAGCAAGAAAGTTCTTTAATATAGGAGGAAATGTCACTCTATGTGATGATGTTACTGTACTTCAAGAACCAGGGAAGCGGGATGCTATAAATTCATTAGTTAACTCTCTCTATTGCTAGAGAAAAGACCTTGACAAAATATATTTCTGTAGACAGCCCAGCTCACAAACAGTACAGTAACAAGATTCTGAGTTTGCTCCTTGAAAAGTCAAGGCTTGAGTTTTTACTGTTATCCTTGTCACTTGGTAAAAAATATTTTAAGATAACCTCTAAAATACACATACTGATCCAAACTAAATTAGCAAATATTTGATCCTTAATAAAAAATACTCTTAAACTCACCATCAGAACTGTCCTCTTGGACATATGACTGTGAACTAGCACAGGGCTCCTTGTTTAGAATGGTCCTGTACTTGGTTTAATGTTCAGCCATTTGCATCCTAAAATTCTTAATACTTTTTGGACAAGGGGCTCTGCAGTTGTTGTTTTTTTTAATATTTATTTATTTATTTATTTATTTTGAGACAAAGTCTTGCTCTGTCACCCAGGCTGGAGTGCAGTGGCGTGATCTCTGCTTACTGCAACCTCCGTCTCCTGGGTTCAAGCAATTCTCCTACCTCAGCCTCCCAAGTAGCTGGGATTACAGGAGCCTGCTGCCACACCCAGCTAATTTTTGCATTTTTAGTAGAGACAGGGTTTCATCATGTTGGACAGGATGGTCTCGATCTCCTGACCTCGTGATCTGCCCGCCTTTGCCTCCCAAAGTGCTGGGATTACAGGCATGAGCAACTGCGCCCATCTGGGGCTCTAAAGTTTTATTTTGCACTGGGCCCTGAAAATTATCTAGTTGGTCCCACTACTCACTGTTTAGTTCCACAGTATCTCCCCCGGTAGAAATTATTAATGTCTATATACTCTCCTGAACTGCTGAAAATCATTCAAAAAAAAAAAAAAAAAAGAGAAGAAACAAATCTTGTTAAGATTAGTAGTATATTGATGCCTCATTACTTATTTTCACTCTGGGTTAGTGTCAAAGAAATGTAATGACATTGTGATCCCATGTTCTCCTTGAAAAGAGAATTTCCTCCTTTATTCTCTTCCTCTCTCCTTTTTGTTGCCTCACCAATTCCCTTCTTTATTTTTATATTCCATTAGCTTTGCTAAAAGTGCATAAAATCCCATTTCATTACATTATGTTTTCATTTGTATAAAATGCTGATCATACTGAAGATACTGTATTATTTTATTTTAAAAACAAAATGACTATACACGTTATGAACTAAATAGTCTAAATGTATTTTTCGTCTTAATTCTCTATGACAGATTTTTTCGAGTGTATAATATTTAAATCAGTTAAACATTATCCTGAGGCCCCCTGTAGACCAGTAGTATTCCTCCTCTTACTTATAACCTTTCTTGAACCTCTCATTTTTACAGTGTTTGTATATTTTGAAACAATATATATTATTTATATGTTATAATATTTATGCATAGAAACAGTAGTATTAATTATAATTTTGATTAGGAAACTTTTATAGCAATAATAATTATACTTCATTTCTAATTTCTATTTGATCATAACATAGTGTTCACACACTCTTACTAAACAGTCTTAACGGAATACATTTAAAAAAAAATTTTAACTTTTAAGTTCCAGGGTACATGGGCAGGATATACAGGTTTGTTACACAGGTAAACGTGTGTCATGGTGGTTCGCTACACAGATCATCCCCATCATGCAGATGTTAAGCCTAGTATGCATTAGCTATTCTTTCTGGTGCTCTTTCTCCTCCCACCCCCAACCCTCTGACAGTCCCCAGTATGTGTTGTTCCCTCATGTGTCCATGTGTTCTCATCATTTAGCTACCACTTATAAGTGAGAATATGCAGTATTTGGTTTTCTGTTCCTGCATTGGTTTGCTGAGGATGATGGCTTCCAGCTCCATACATGTCCCTGCAAAGGAAATGATCTTATTCATTTTTATGGCTACATAGAATTCCATCATGTATATTTACCACATTTTCTTTATCCAGCCTATCACTGATGGGCATTTAGATTCATTCCATGTCATTGCTACTGTGAATAGCACTGCAGTGAACGCACACATGCATGTATATGTATAATAGAATCATTTCTATTCCTTTGGGTATATACCCAGTAATGGGATTGCTGCGTCAAGTGGTATTTCAGCCTCTAGGTCTTTGAGGAATCACCACACTGTCTTCTACAATGGTTGAACTAATTTACATTCCTAGCAACACTGTAAAAGCTTTCTTATTTATCCACTCCCACCAACAGTGTAAAAGCACTTTTTCTTCACAACCTTGCCAGAATCTATTTATTTTTATTTTTTTGATTTTTTAATAATAACCGTTCTGACTGGTGTGAGATGGTATCTCACTGTGGATTTTATTTGCATTTCTGATCAATGATGTTGAGTTTTTTTATATATGTTTGTTGGCTGCATGTATGTCTTCTTTTGAGAAGTGTCTGTTCATGTCCTTTGCCCACTTTTAAATGGATTTTTTTTTTTTTTTTGCAAATTTTACAGCATCCTTTTAGATGCTGGATATTAGACCTTGTCAGATGCATAGTTTGCAAAAGTTTTCTCCCATTCTGTAGGTTGTCTGTATATTCTATTGATAGTTTCTTTTGTTGTGCAGAAGCTTTTTAGTTTAATTAGATCCTATTTGTCAATTATTTTTTGTTGTTGCAGTTGTTTTGGGCATCTTTGTCATGAAATACTTGCTTGTGTCTGCATCCTGAAGGGCATTGCCTAGATTTTCTTCTAGGGTTTTTACAGTTTTAGGGTTTACATTCAAGTCTTTGATCCATTTTGAGTTGATTTTTGTATATGATGTAAAGAATGGGTCCATTTCGATTTTCTGCATATGGCTATCCAGTTCTCCCAGCCCCATTTATTTAATAGGCAATCATTTTCCCATTTCTTATTTTTGTCAGGTCACATGGTTGTAGGTGTGCAGTCTTATTTCTGGGTTCTTACTCTGTTCCATTGATCTACATGTCTGTTCTTGTACCAGTACCATGATGCTTTGGTTACTGTAGCCTTGTAGAATAGTTTGAAGTTGGGTAGCGTGATGCTTCCATCTTTCTTCTTTTTGGTTAGGATTGCCTTGGCTCTTTGGGCTCTTTGGGCTCTTTTTTGGTTTCATATGCATTTAATTGTTGTTGGTTTTTTTTTTTTTTCTAATTCTGTCTAGAATGTCAATGGTAGTTTAATGGGAGTAGCATTGAATCTCTAAATTCCTTAAGGGGCAGTATGGCCATTTTCACAATATTGATTCTTCCTATTCATGAGCATGGAATGTTTTTTCCGTTTGTTTATATCATCTCTGATTTCTTTGAGCAGTGGTTTGTAGTTCTCCTTGAAGATGTCCTTCACTTCCCTTGTTAGCTGTATTCCTAGATATTTTATTCTTTTTGTGGTAATTGTGAATGAGAGTTCATTCATAATTTGGCTTTCGGCTTTCCTGTTTTTGGTGTATAGTAATGCTAGTGATTTTTGCACATTGATTTTGTATCCTGATATATTGCTGAAGTCACCTATCAGCTTAAGAAGCTTTTGGGCTGAGACAATGGGGTTTTCTAGATATAGGATAATTTCATCTGCAAACAAAGATAGTTTGACTTTCTCTATTCCGATTCCAGTACCCTTTATTTCTTTGTCTTGCCTGATTGCCATGGTGAAACTTCCAATACTATGTTGAGTAAGAGTGGTGAGAGAGGGCATCTTTGTCTTGTGCTGGTTTTCAAGGGGAATTCTTCCAGCTTTTGCCCATTCAGTATGATATTGGCTGTGGGTTTGTCATATATGGCTCTTATTATTATGAGGTATGTTCCTTCAATACCTAGTTTAGTGAGAGTTTTAACCTGAAGGGATGTTGAATTTTATTGAAGGCCTTTTCTGCATTTATTGAAAGAATCATGTGGTTTTTGTCTTTAGTTCTGATTATCTGATAAAGCATATTTATTGTTTTGCATATGTTGAACCAACCTCACATCCCAGGGATGAGGCCTATTTGGTCATAGTGGATAAGTTTTTGATGTGCTTCTAGAATTGGTTTGCCGTATTTTATTGAGGATTTTTGCATCAATATTCATCAAGGATATTGGCCTGCAGTTTTCTGTTTTTGTATCTTCACCAGGTTTTGGTATCTGCATGATGCTCGCCTCATAGATTGAGTTAGGGAGAAGTTCCTCCTTTTCAATTTTTTGGGAATAGTTTTAGAAGGAATAGTACCAGCTCTTCTTTGTACCTCTGGTAGAATTCAGCTGTGAATCCTTCTGGTCCTGGGCATTTTTTGGTTAGTAGCCTATTTATTACTGCCTAAAATGCAGAACTCATTATCGGTCTATTCAGGGAATCAGTTTCTTCCTGGTTCAGTCTTGGGCGGGTGTATGTGTCTGGGAATTGCCCATTTCTTCTAGACGTTCTAGTTTATGTGCATAGAGATGTTTACAGTATTCTGTTATGGTGGTTTCTATCTCTGTGGGGTCAGTGGTGATATCCCCCTTAGCATTTCTTATTGTGTTTATTTGAATCTTTTTTATTCTTTGTCAGTCCAGCTAGTGTTGTGTCTATTTTATTTTACTTTTCAAAAAAACAGCTCTTGGATTCACTGATATTTTGAAGGGCTTTTCATGTCTCTCTCTCCTTCATACTATTATGTAATGCCCTTCTTTGTCTTTTTTTGTCTTTGTTGGTTTAAAGCCTATTTTGTCAGAAACTAGGATTGCAGCCTCTGCTTTTCTTTGTTTCCCATTTGCTTGGTAAATTTTTCTCATCCCTTTATTTTGAGCCAATGTGTGTCTTTGCATGTGAGATTGGTCTCTTGAAGATGGCATACCAATGGTTCCTGGTTCTTTATGCAGCTTGCCACTCTGTCTTTTAACTGGGGCATTTAGCCTATTTACATTTAAGGTTAGTATTGCTATGTGTGGATTTGATCCTGCCATCATAATGCTAGCTGGTTATTTTGCAGACTTGTTTATGTGGTTGCTTCATAGTGTCACCGTGTACTTCAGTGTGTTTTTGAAGTGGCTGGTAACAGTTTTTCCTTTCCATATTTAGTGCTTCCTTTGAGAGCTCTTGCAAGGCAAGTCTGGTGATAATGAATTCCATCAGCATTGCTTGTCTGAAAAGGATCTTATTTCTTCTTCACTTATGAAGCTTAGTTTGGCTGGATATGAAATTCTTAGTTTGAAATTCTTTTCTTTAAGAATATTGAATGTTGGTCCCTAATCTCTTCTGGCTTATAGGGTTTCTGCTGAGAGGTCTGCTGTTAGTCTGATGGGCTTCCCTTTGTAGGTTATCTGGCCTTTCTCTCTGGTTGCCCTTAACATTCTCCCTTTCATTTCAACCTTGGAGAATCTGATTATGTGTCTTGCAGATGATCTTCTCATAGAGTATCTTACTGGGGTTCTCTGCATTTCCTAAATTTGAATGTTGGCCTATCTTGTTAGGTTGGGGAAGTTCGCCTGGATGATATCTTGAAGTGTGTTTTCCAACTTGCTTCCATTCTCTCTGTGTCTTTCAGGTACCCCAATCAGTTGTAGGTTTGGTCTCTTTACATATTCCCATAGTTCTTGGAGGTTTTATTCATTCCTTTTTATTTTTTTTTCTGTTTTTGACTGCTTGTCTTTTTTCAGAAAGATAGTCTTCAAGCTTTGAGATTCTTTCCTTTGCTTGGTCTATTTGCTATTAACCTATTCATGCCTAGTCTTCCATTATTGGAACACTAAGCTTATAGGAGGTATTTATATCCTTTCTACTGCTCAAGGTCATCACAAGGTCTGATTTTTCACATAAAAAATTTGCAACCTCTGCTATAAATGGGTTAATACTTGTGATTACATTGTGAAGTTACCGTAGTGTGTTTTTCAGCTCTAACAGATTATGTTCCTCTCTAAACTGGCTATTTCAGCTGTCAGCTCCTGTATTATTTTATCATGATTCTAGCTTCTTTGCATGTTCCTTAGCTCAGGAAGGTTGATTATTACCCACCTTCTGAAGCCTACTTCTGTCATTTCATCCATCTCAGCCTCAGTCCTATTCTGAGCTTTTGCTGGAGAGGTGTTGGGGTCATTTTGAAGAAAAGGGGCACTCTGGCTTTTTGAGTTTCTGGCGTTTCTGCATTGATTCTTTCTCATCTTCGTGGGCTTATCTACCTTCATTCTTCAAGGCTGCTGACCTTTACATGTTTTTTTTGTGTGTGTGTGTCGGTTTTGTTGTTGTTATTTTCTGTTTGTTTAGGTTTTTTAACATGCCATTCTTCCATGGGGCTGCTGTGGTATGCTGGGGGCCACTCCAGACCCTAGTTGCCTCATGTTTTCCCCATCCTGGGAGGTATCACCAGTGAAAGCTGCAAAACAGCAAAGATGGCAGCCTGACCCTTCCTCTGGAGGCTCTGGGGTTACTGACATATTGCTGGCCCTAATGTGCCTGCAGGAGGTGGCTGGAGAACCCAGTTGGGAGGTCCTTCTCCCAGTCAGGAGGAACGGGATCAGGGACCCACTTAAAGAAAGAGTCTGGCTGCTTTTTGGTAGAGCAGCTGTGTTGTGTTGGGTATCCCTTTAGGCCCCGGTTGGTTTGGGCTCTCCAATGCCCACAAGCTGGACTGGCTGAGAAGCCCAAAAAGCCAAGGTGGTGGCCTGCCCCACCACTCAGGGACTTCATCCCAGGGAGAAATTAGAGCTCTGTTGGCCCATGGAACATAGGTGGGGTTGGCTGGAGGCCTGTCTTGGAGGATCTGGCTGGGAGGATCCACTTTATGAGGAGGAGTGGATTGAGGTGCTGCTTAAAGAAGCAATCTGGCCATGCCTCGACAAAACGGCTGTGTCATGTTGGGGAACAACATTTACCACTGTCAGCTTGGACTCTCCAAAGCTTGCAGGCTGGAAGGGCTGAGTCATCCAACCAACCCAGGTGGTAGCCCTCCTTCCTTTAGACACTTCATCCCACGGAGAGATCAGAGCTCTGTCCTTAACATGTGTGGGCAGGCAGGCAGGCATGGCTGACCTCCTAGCCTAGCTAGGAGGTCTCACCCAGTGATCAGGCCCAGCTTAAAGAAGCAGTTTGGCCATGATCTGGCAAAGCAGCTGTGCTGTGCTGCTGGGGGGACCCTTCCTCATCCAGACTGTTTGGGCTCTCCAAAGCCCACAAGCTAGAATGGCTGAATTGACCAAACAGCAGAGATGGTGCCTGCCCCTCCCCGTGGGGGCTCCATCCAGTTTCAGGCAGGCTACACCCTGTTGCTGGTGGCTGGTTGGGATTCCAAGCCAGGGGGTTTTATCTGGTGAATTGCAGTGGAAGTGGGGCCTGCAGAATGATGCTGCCCAGCTCCCTGGATTCTGTCCACCTTCCTAGGAGTATGTGCAGACCTCCCACATTGCCTGAGTTGCAGACATGTTTGTTGGGGATCCCAGGGCTGAAGTATGTAAAGTTCCTGGGTCTTTGTACCTGCCTGAGCATCTGTTCTGCCAAGACTTCACACTGCTCTATGTGTCTGCCCCAAAGTCCTGGTGGCATGGGATCACAAGGGGATCTCCCTATCCATGGGTTGCAAAGATCCGTGGAAGAAGCGTGGATTCCTCCCACGGTCCCACAATTACTTACCACTTCCCTTGGCTGGGGGTGGGGGTTCCCTTGACTCCACCTTGCTCCTGGGTGGGCCTTCGCCCCACCTTGCTTTTCTTCGTTTTCTGTGGGTTGAGTTGTTTCCCTAATCAGTCTCTGTGCGAGAACCTGGATATTTCAGTTGAAGGTGCTATATACACTTACTCCTTTTCATTCTTCTCTGTGAGTGCCACAGACTGCAGCTGCTTCTAACTGGCCATCTTGGCCCCTCCCCCAGTAGTCTTTTTCTAGAGTACATATTTATACTGCATTATAAATTAACTTTGTTGTAACAGGCCATATAAAGCTCCAGTTTCTGTTCTAACAAAAAAATGCCAATTATGCTCATATGTTTATGCTTGAAGTTTTAATTGTAACACTATACTATCTCTCAGGGTAATCATAAGATATGTGGTCTCCATTATTTTCACAGGCAATCATAAGGTATGTAGATTCCATTCTTTTCCCCTTCTCTGGCCCCATTCTGTCCTGCCCACAGATCGTTAATATTTACATTGAGTCTCACACTTCCTAAGGGGGCCATTTCAGCCAGGCTTCTTAATTTATTCTTTTCACTTCTACTTATTCTCTCCTTGTATTCTTATTACTGGTATTGCTGGTATATTTTTTTCAGCTAGCGTGGGTGCAGACTTTGACAGAATAAGAATATTAAATGGAACCTCAGAAAATCAGCAGTTAAACATAAAAAATACTTGAAGCCTATGAAATGAAGGTTGTACTAATGGATTTCTATGATTCTATGATAATGATAAATATATTTTTGCTAAAACATAGCAGTCAAACATATTTTACATCTTTCGCCTTGAAGTTGCCAAAACCTTTGGGCCATCAGAATTTGATCTGTAGGTACTCTAAAATTCTAAAATAAGAGATACGTTTGATCTTTGTGAATTTTCCCTAGTTAAGCCCTTATTAAATTGTGTCAGGCAGTCTCATTGCCTGATATTTCTTGATGAGTCAATTGTGGGGGTTAAAACACTGGAGATGAGTGTTACATTTTAAAGATATTATTAATTTATTCTCATTTAATTTGACAAAGGTTTATTGGATGTTTACTCTATGACTCTGGTTTCAATTGTTCTGTAGTCTATGTGGCCTGACACTTTTCCAGACTCAACTAGAGAGCAGAACACAGCTCCATTAACTGGGATTTTCTATAAGAACTTCATCCTGTTTACACTTATGTTTGCAGAAGTTTAGACTAAAACTGAAGGCTCTTAAGAAGGCTCACATTTCACAGCATGTAGCATTTATTTTGAGATGGAACTATTAGACAAAGCACTGTTCCATCTTCTTCTTCCTCTGCCTACTGGAGGATTTCTTCTCTACTACCCATCTTGCCACACTATACTAGCCTTCCTGATTCCACCCTTAAAGAGAACCACATGCAGTTCATCTGTGAACTTCAAAATTCTCATCCTTTTATTTTACAGAAAAATTTTGCATAATATATATTTTTTTGAGACAGGGTCTCACTCTCCCCCAGGCTGGAGTGCAGCTGTGTGATCATGGCTCACTGCAGCCTTGACCTTCTGGGCTCAAGTGATTCTCCTGCCTCAGCCTCCTGAGTAGCTGGGGCCATAGGGATGTGCCATCATATCGAGCTATTTTTTTTTTTTTTTCTGTAGAGATGAGGTTTTTCTGTTTTGCCAGACTGGTCTTGAACTTCTGGGCTCAAGAGATCCTCCCTCCTTGGCCTCTCAAAGTGTTGTGATTACAGGCATGAGCCACTGTTCCTATCCAATAAACATGTTTTAAATTTCAGTATGAATTACAGAATTCATCTTCTTTCCCTATTCAAACAGATTTTCCACAAATTTCCTCAGTAAAATGAGTTTTCCCTTTAAGAAATCTCAACTCGTTATAATAAGTTGCTAAATGAGGATTTTTTTCTTATTTTGTATTTGTTCCTTTGCTGTCTACGTATTTATTTACCTCTTCATTCATCCAAAAATCATTTGCCCTATGGCCAACTTGTTATCATTATCATAGTCTTTGAGATCCTGTAATCTAATCAAACTCTATCACCCTATGGATGGAAATGAGATGATGTCCAGAGATATTAAACGTTCTTTCCAGGTAAGATTAGGGCTGAAATATCAGACTTTTTGTCTTTTGAGTATTACTTTTTCTAAATTTTGGTTGCTATCATTACACATAACTTTGTTGGTTGGATACATCTATTAAATTAAGGTAATAATGAAGGCAAAGGATTGAAATTTTCTATTTCAACCCATGTCCATTTACTGAAGTCCTACCTATCCTTAACATTTATACCTGAGTTTTTACTTGAGTGCTCACCCCAAACCTCCACAGAGCTTTATATCTTTCTTTTCAGTTCTCTAAATTTATTTCACTATTCTAAAATCTCTCTTTGTCAGTTAGGGTTCCCAATCACGAACAAAACTACCAATTATGCTGCATATTGCCGGCAGATAAATGTATTGGAAGAGTGTTATGAAGATCACATGAATGTTAGAGAATCAGGTTCATGCAGGAAACAAGAATTGCTGGCTACCCTGCTGTAGGATGGCTGACCTAGGACACATGACTGGCTCAGTTGCCAGTGGACATTTGTTACCACAGGATACCTTACTCCACGCTGCTAACTAAACTCCACCACAGCAATCAGTGCGAACAAACTCTGGCTGACTGAGACTTTATACCACTGTCTTGAGACTCAAATCCTGTGTGGAAGCATCTGCTTTACTCTGATTGGATGACACACGCTCTAAGCTGTGCTGTCCAAGACAGTAGGTGCTAAAGGTTTGTGTCTGTTGGCCACTAGAGTTGAACTAGGCGGTGAGTGCAAAGTACGCACCAGATGTTGAAGGCTTAGTCCAAAAAACATGTAAAATATCTCAATATTTTTTGGATTGCATATAAAAAGACAATATTTTGAATGTATTGGATTAATATTTTAACATGTTATTCAATTATAAAATCATGTTAACATTACTTTTACTTTTTCACTTTCCTTTTAAAAGTGTGGCTTTTGGCTGGGTACGGTGGTTCACACCTGTAATCCCAGCACTTTGGGAGGCTTATGCGGGTGGATCACTTGAGGTCAGGAGTTTGAGACCATCCCGTCTCTACTAAAAATACAAAAATTAGCTGGACATGGTGGCAGGTGCCTGCAATCCCAGCTAATCAGGAGGCTAAGGCAGGAGAATTGCTTGAACCCGGGAGGTGGAGGTTGCATTGACCCAAGATCATACCACTGCACTCCAGCCTGGGCAACAGAGCAAGACTACATCTCAAAAAACAAAAAATAACAGCAAAAAAAAAAAAAAGTTGCTTTTAATTTAAAATTACATATGTGTCTCAGATTTGTGGCTTCATTTATATTTCTAGCAGATATTTAGGGGAGACAATATTAACACTCCTTGGGGGATGATGTGGGGGATGATACCACACAGGAAAAGGATTCACATTAATTAACAATCAAAATTGGGACCATGGGGGACCACGGCAAATGGAGAGATGGCCCTTAATTTGGAAAAGAAAGCCTTGGCCAAGGACTGAATGCAAGACATTTTGGTATTAGGTGAGAGTGTACTACTAGCAAGAGCTGAGGTAAAACCATTTAGCAAAAGAAGGGCAAAAAGCCCTACCTGGGCCAAATAAATTCTAAGGTTACAAGCTATACCTCAGCAAACCTCAGTGAAGGGAGCCAAGGGGCCCAAACATACATTTCATAGCACAGGATGGCAAGCATCCGGAGGAAAAAGCACAGACGTCATAACACATAAACAACTCCGTTCTTAACCATATAGCCAGAGGCCCACTTGAGGAGAAGCGAGAGGTAATTTAATTGTACATTACACCAAGAGAGACAAATTTATAAGTAGAAACTAAACTTGAAAAATATGAGGTATTTTTGATTGGCAGTTAAAGTTACCATATTCACATACTCATTCTATAAATGTACACCTCAATCAGGCCTTCCACTCAGCAGTGAGAGTTCATGAAGACTGTTCAATCAATAACAGAAACTAAAGAAGATTATGTGGTACATTTGTATCCATATAACACATTAATCTCACAGGATGGCCCATTAAGAAATTTCTATATTCCAATGTTTAGAAACATTGTACATAATGTCCTCCTTGTGTACAGATTTATGATTCATATTAGCATATTGAAGACTCTGAGATGGCAAACAGTATAGAGACCTGTTCAAATGTTTTGACTCTTGTTATTCCTTTGTCTGCTAACACCATTTCCCCAAACTTACTTCTGATTGTAGCTCTCTCCCCACTGGCCACAGGGGTGGGACTAAGTATCCATATTCCATGGCACAAGGATTGGTTTAGTAATGAACCTATGAGCCAAGCTAGATCAAAGTCCTTCAACATGTTTTCTACATTGATTTGGTGAGGCCCTTTATCTGTGCTGGTTGCAAATGCTAAGATATAAATTTGGAGCTCACTATCACCATTGCTGTGAATTGTCCATAAAGAATGTAGACAACCTAACAGAGAGAATCAAAGACAGAAATAGCAAATCAGCTGAGAGTTGTGAGTCTGTGGTTGATCTCTCTCCTTCCTGGTTGGAGTTTTTGTACTCGCAAAGGGTCCAAACCAACAGTAGGCCACTTAAGGTTTTCTTGCTGAGGGTAGGGGGAAGAAACCTATTAACAAGTAAAGGAATAAACTTTTGGAAATACTGGTTTAAATTATATGCTGTCTAGATTTTAAAATTTTTTTATTATAGAAGCACAAGCTTGTGCTTATGTGTTACAAGCACAGAAATATGATCTCATAGACAAAGTAAGAAATACCCCTCGCTAGAGACAGGCATGATGCTATCTGTCATTAAAATGCCATATTAATGGGAAATTCAAATCCAGACATGTTTAAGTCTCCATTGGTGTTTTCTATTACTTCATCATTAATGGATATGGCAAAAATGCTTACTAAAAATTACTTCCAGAACATGAAATGGATATTATACTGTTTAAATGGATGGCATATAAAAATAATTTGCTTTAATCATAACACAAACCATTGCTATAATGCCATATTCACTATGAACCTTAGGGATGTCTGCATTTAGAGCAGAATAAATTTAGGCATAAGTGCTTTTTGTGAAAAACTAATTCATAAAACCCAATACATTGAAAATAGAACCAGGTGTGAGTGACTTTTAAAAAAAGAATTATGCCTAGATACATTACCCTCCTGAGTTTCAAAATTTCAAGGAATATCAAGGTATATTCAGGCATTAAGAACTTAATAATACTCAAATTATGTTTTTCTTTGTTTTTTATTCTTAATTTAAAACATATTTACAAGAAAACTAAAGACAAAATTTCTGGAGATATATAGATGGATATAGATAGATATAGGTATACTTACATAACTGACTTTAAAATGTGGCTTAGCATAATTCTTAGAATATTTTTAAGTGTTTAATATGACCATAGATTTTTTTCAATAGTAACCTGTTGTAAGCCATTAAAAATGTAAAATATGAACAACAGAGATTTAAATTCCATTCCTACAGGCATAGTTTATTTAGTGGAAAGGGCTAAACTAGGGAGTCTGACAAGATTGAATTTAAATGTTAGTCTTACCTATTGAAGGGTTATATAACTGCTATGGTTTGAATGTTTGTCCCCTCCAAAATTTATGTGAAAATGTAATCCCCAATGCAACATTAAGAATGAAGCCTTTAGGAGATGATTAAGCTATGAGGCCTTTGCCCTCAGGAATAGCTTAGAGCCTTATAAAAGGGCTTGAGTGGTTGAGTTTGCCCCTTCCAAGCCTTCCACCATGTGAAGATGCAGCATTTGTTCTGAGTCTGTGATAATTCTGTTGTAGCAGCACAAATGGACTAAGACAGCAACCTTAAAGAAATTAGGAACTTCCGGCTGGGTGCGGTGGCTCATGCCTGTAATCCTAACACTTTGGGAGGCCGAGGTGGGCGGATCACGAGGTCAGGAGATCAAGACTATCCTGGCTAACATGGTGAAACCCTGTCTCAACTAAAAACACAAAAAATTAGCCGGGCATGGTGGTGGGCGCCTGTAGTCCCGGCTACTTGGGAGGCTGAGGCAGGAGAATGGCATGAACCCAGGCGGTGGAGGTTGCAGTGAGCCGAGATCGTGCCACTGCAGTCCAGCCTGGGTGATGGAGTGACACTCCGTCTCAAAAAAAAAAAAAAAAAATTAGGAACTTTGTCATTAACTGATCTATAAAATGGGTACAAGACGTTTTACGTAAGACTGTCATGCATATTCAATTTTGTTATATGCGATACTGCCTAGTGCAAACCAGGCATCCTCAACCTTCACATGTAGGTCTAGATATATTGATGGTACATATAGTGCCTTCTCAAGACAGTTTCATTTCTCAAATTCAAAATGTTAATTTTAGTGTAGTGTTTAAGTTATCTTCACCATGATTATAGATTCCAAAACATTTAGGTAATTCTATAAAATCACAAATGGAAAGCAAACAAATTCAGCAAATATTTAATGAGGATCTGTTAGGTTCCAACTCTAGGATATACACTGAAGGATTCATATAAATGAGAGAACCTATGCATTGGGGTTTCACAGGGTTCCCACATCAGGGAAGCTTTTGACTTTCTCCTCAAACTATGTAACAAAGAAACACAGCCAGTAGACTACCCTCACCACAACCCACACCCCAACTAAGAGGATGCATCCATGTGCATGTATCTCTTATTTATTATACTTTCCCTGTTTGAATCCCTCTTCCTTCTTTCACTCTATAAGATACAAATATCTGATATCTTTTTTTTTTTTTTTTTTTTTTTGAGATGGAGTCTCACTCTGTCACCCAGGCTGGAGTGCAGTGGCACGATCTCGGCTCACTGCAAGCTCTGCCTCCCGGGTTCACGCTATTCTCCTGCCTCAGTCTCCCAAGTAGCTGGGACCACAGGCCTGCCACCACACCTGGCTAATTTTTTGTATTTTTAGTAGAGACAGGGTTTCACCGTGTTAGCCAGGATTGTCTCGATCTCCTGACCTTGTGATCCGCCTACCTTGTCCTCCCAAAGTGCTGGGATTACATGGGATTACAGGCGTGAGCCACTGCACCCGGCCTAGATAACTGATATGTCAGCTATAAGATACTTCCTTACTGGTGCTTGCATATGTAAAATAAACTTAAAACCTTTAGAAATCCGTTTTCTATCAAAGATTCTCATAAACAATCTTTATTCTCTATACTGTTATCTTGAGATTGATTCTGAAAGAATAATAGAGTAAACTTTATAATTCAAACCTAAAGAAGGACCACTTGGTTCTAGGTAGACTCCACTCTCACCCTAGGAGTCCAATGATATTGACTCAGTGGGTTAGATGGTACGCAGCAAGAGGAACTTTATAGGTTATGAAAGTATATATAAATATTTCAACATAGTATTGTCATTACTGTAAATTTATCATAGCACATGCTTTAGAGTATGCTGACCTGGTTCACCCTATTAATTAGCTAATGAGAAAAAATAGTCCAATAGATATGCTTTGATTTTGCAAAGTCAGACAAATTTTTAGAAAGTCAGGGCTGGATCCAATATCTCCTGTTGGCTCCCATTTAACCTTTTAAATGTATCTTTTGAATATAATCCTTCATGAAATTATGAATTAACAGAACAACACAGATATTAACATCTTTGGCTTTTTATAGAATTTCAACTGGGAAGGGATATGGAAAGGAATACAAAAGGTGAGAAATCTCTTTAATAATAGCTAGTAATTTTAAAGTACTTGTATGCAGATGTTGTTTTGTGCTCTGCTTATATAAATTCAATCATTTCTCACAAGAATCCAGTGAAGTAAGAACTATTGTTACCCCAACTTTGCAGATAAGAAAATTGAGGCACAGAAAGTTTGAATAACTTGCCTTCTGTCACATAGCAAGAGCATGATAAAGCTGTAATGGAACTTGTAAACAATCCTGCCCTAGAACCCATGCTTTGCCCACTACATGTACTGCTTTTTATAGACCTCTGGAGGAGCCATCTTAGGCTTCCTCTTGACAGAATTTTATATTTCTTGGGGATCTTTTTATTAAAACAAAGCGTTTAAATAAACAATGACTATAATTAGTCCCTTTATTCAATTTTGGAAGTGCTTCTAACAACTCAGGTGGGGAACCAGTGAGTTCTAGGTTCAATATCACAGAGATTTCCTTTAATTTTATGGCTCATGACTCAAGCTGTTTTTAATAAAACTGGATTTAGGAAGTAGAAGCCAAAATTAAAGGGAAAGCTCAACTGCTAAAAATAAATTATCTCTCTTTGTATTAGTTTTTGATGTCTTGAAAGTCCAATATCATTGTGAAAACCTCACTCCACCTTCAGCACCTGGGGTTTCCCAGCCCCAGTATTTCTATATGGGTAACATGCAATGCAATACAAGGAATAAAGGCAGTCGAGATTCCTCATTTGAGTTATTTTGGCTTGTTAACTCACTCTGACAACAACCTCTAAGCAAGTGCTTATCTGCAAACTTCCTGAATGCTGAATTTCAGTTGTGGTTAGGGCTTAAAAAGTTTAGGAATGCAAATCAACTATGGTTCTTACACATTTCGAGATAAATAAAGTCAATCATATTTCAAGGCATAAGCTCATTACCTAAGTTGCCATAAATGAAGCTCAGCTGTCTTACAGATATTCAATCCTTTCCTTTTTTTTCAACTTCTATTTTAGAAGAGCCCTCCAACAATGGAGTTAGGGATCATTTCATAGCAGATTATTGAATCTTATATGACAAAATTTTTTGTGATAGTGTTAAGAGGACCAACCTTAGGTTTGAACAGACTTGGCACAAATTCTAGCACCACGTTTTTATTTCCTGTGTTATGGTGCTGAATTTCACTCTATCTGTAAAATGGAAATAACACCTATCTCCCTAGGTTTTTCTGAGAATTAAATGTAGCGATATTGAGAAAATGCCTGCCATATATTAATTTTTGTTTTTTATTGTAAGATTTACCCTGATTTGGGATTGTCAGAATTTTCTTTTTATTAAAGCTAGAGTGACAGGACTGTTTATTCCATTCACATCTTAAACATTTTAGGCTGTTACTAACATAGTTAAAAGGACTAACATGGACTTTTATATGAGAAAAATGACTGAAGATTTTGCCACTGACTAATCTGATCAACTTTAATTTGGGGAGCCCATATTCTTACAGTTACGTTAACCATATTTCAGAACTCTTTCAATTGGAGGCATGCTCTCAATATTCCTTCTTTTTACTTTTCCTTGTACTAAGAGTAGGTGGTCAATGTATTTTGGGTGCTTCACTGTTAGAATTTCTCGAATATTATAATAGCAGTAGTTAATTTATACTTTTAAAGTTTAGCTAAAATAGACATACAAAATTTACCATATTTACCATTTTTAAGTATACAGTTCAGTGGGAAAAATAGATTTATATTCCCTTTTCTCCCTTTATCTCCCCCTACCCCTACATTTGCAGGCCTCAGGTAATCACCATTCTACTCTCTGTCTTTAAGAGATCCATTTTTTTTTTTTAGCTCCTACATATCAGTGAGAATATGCTACATTTGTCTTTCTGTGCTTAGCTTATTTCACTTAACATAACGGCCTTCAGTTCCATCCATGTTGAATAGCAGTAGTTCAGTGGGCCAACTATATGAAATTGGTAGTATGTCGGAAAGTCTGGAGAGATAATTACTGTAACTATAGGCATCCTCATTACTTACTATAGCTAACTTAACAAATTCCTAAAGCTTTTCCTCTTCCTGAAGGTCTTTCTGTCATGACATCACATAATATCTATTTTCCTGTCATAACTATTTTGGTGCCTTGGTTTGACAAAAAATATCTTATGCTTGGATGTACAGTGTCTCAAAAGTGCTAGCTTCTTGAGATAGTATCACATGTCCTTAGAAACCTGTATTATCTTTGGCTTTTGTTTCCTTCACTTCCATTATCTACCCAGCAAGCTGGGTTGTATTGCCCTTTCTGCATCAGTTATTTCCTATTCAACCACACTGTTTTCCATGCAGTTCAATTTACTTTAATATATATTTATTGAGTACCTACATATTATTCATAGTGATACATTCTGGGACAAATATGAACACAAATTATTCATGCCTTTGAGGAAACTTTAGTACAGTGAAAGAGATAAATAGGTAATGAAAATTTAATGTGAATTAATGTGATACAAGCATCTTTTTGTTTCTCTTTCTTTACTGCATGGTATCTAATTTACCTGGTCACCAAAAATTTATGAAGTATACTGTGTATCCATTCCTGTGTGGGGACAGTAACTAACAGAGTAAATATAGTCCCCGCCTTCTAGAATTTCCTGGCCTAGTGAGAAAAACAAGCTAACCAAATAATTACAAACACTTTCTAAAATACTTACAGATACTCTATGTACTATAAAATGAAATAAAACAGAAGATATTAAATAAATGACCACTTAGTCACTTAAATTTTAACCAGTAGAAAACAAAAGCACACAAGGAAACAAATGACTGTGCTTGCCCATAATATTATTTCTGATTGAGCTTTAGTTTCTAAAGTTAACACATACATGCTGAAACATGTATTTCCTCACACACATATTACCAAATACATACCATGCACTAACCGATTGCACCACTGGAGCATCCAAACATATATTTACTTTTATTGAAAACATTTATTTTTATTTAGTGTTGATTACCCCATGAATATAAAAAAAACTTATGTTCTTTTTTTCTAATAAGTTCTGATTAAATGTATCATCTGATATTTCCTGGGAAAATGGCAGATAGGAAGTAAGACTAACTTTCAGCTCCCACTTGGACTAACAGAACAATGTGTGGAAACTCACATCGTGAACTTTTCCTCCAAGAACTACTGCAGGAACATACCAGCAAAATCAAAATAATTCACGGACTTTTTGAAAGAAGTGGTTTGCCACTGCAAACTCCATGACACAGCTGAAAAATGAGTGCTCAAAGTGTGAGAGTGGGAAAGTCCACCTCTGAACACACATCTCACTGGGGAACCTAAATTTCAGATCATAGGAAAAGGATTTAACCTTACGTAGGGCTGAAATGAATTTCAAGAGCTGAGCGAAATATAAAAGTAGACGAAGCGGTAGACGAAGAGCCCTGTAGGCACTCCTGACCCCCAGGGAAGCCCAGAAAAGCCATTTCTGACTTTATCTCACAGGGGTCTTTGAGGAGGGCTGCCAGTGGAATTAGGGAATTAACACAGGGAATTAGGGAATGAACACAGGGAAAACGAAACTTCAAGCTGAACTTCTGTAATTAATTTTGACTTAAAACAAATTTTCCTGGGCAGAATGCGAGGGTCAGGGACCGTGGGGGCAGGGGATTGCTGATGAATAGGAAGCAGGGAAGCCATGGCAGGCAGAGTGGGGCAAATCCTGAAAGCCCGGCTTGCTTTCTCAGTGGGAGGCCTGTATCCTGGGGCAAGATCTCAGCCCTGCTCACTGGCTACCTGGATATGAACTTGGTGCTGCTGGTGGGGCACAGTGGGAGTAAGACTGGCCTTTCTGGCTAGGTAGGAGCTGGGTGAGGCTAGTCACTGCTGACTTTTCCCCACTTCCCTGGCGACCTGTATGATGCAGCAAAGGCAGCCATAATCCCCCCTGAACATAACTGCATTGGCCTGAGAGCCACACCCTCATCCCCCACAGTGGCTATATTGTGCAATTGAGAATTGAACTGAATGATAGTAGTGACACAACCTATCAAAACCTCCTGAATACAGAAAAAAGTGGTTCCAAGACGAAAGCTTATAGCATTAAATGCCTACATCGAAGAGTCAGAAACAGCACAAATAGACAATCTAAGGTCAGTCCTCAAGTAACTAGAGAAACAAGAACAAACCAAACCCAAACCCAGCAGAAGAAAAGCAGTAACAAAGATCAGAGCAGAACTAAATGAAATTGAAACAAAAAGTACAAAAGATAAATGAAACAAAAAGCTTGATTCTTTGAAAAGATAAATAAAATTGATAGACAATTAGCACGACTAACCAAGGAAAGAAGAGAGCAGATCCAAATAAGCTCAATTAGAAATGAAATGGAAGATATTGCAACTGGGATACCTCAGAAATACAAAAGATCATTCAAGGTTACTATGAACACCTTTACATGCATAAACTAGAAAATCTAGCAGAGATGGGTAAATTCCTGGAAATATACAACCCTCCTAGTTTAAACGAGGATGAAATAGAAACTCTGAGTAGACCAAAAACTAGCAGTGAGATTGAAATGGTAATAAAAAAAATGCCAACAAAAAAAGTCCAGGACCAAATGAATTCACAGCTAAATTTTATCAGACATGGAAAGAAGAATTGGTACCAGTCATACTGACACTATTCCACAAGGTGGAGAAAGAGAGAATCCTCTCTAAATTGTTCTATGAAGACAGTATTACCCTAATACCAAAACCGTAAAGGACATGACAAAATAGAAAACTACAGACCAATATCCCTGCTGAATATAGATGCAAAAATATTTAAGAAAATACTAGCTAACCAAATCCAATACCATATCAAAAAGATAATCCACCATGATCCAGTGGGTTTTATGCCAGGGATGCAAGGATGGTTTAACATACACAAGTCAATAAATGTGATACACCACATAAACAGAATTAAAAACAAAAATTACATGATCATCTCAATAGATGCAGAAAAAGCTTTTGACAAAAATTCAGCATCCCTTTATGATTAAAACCCTCAGCAAAATCAGCATACAAGGGGCATACCTTAATGTAATAAAAGCCATCTATGACAAAACCAACAGCCAACATAATACTGAACAGGGAAATTTGAAAGCATTAAACCTGAGAACTCAAACAAGACAAGGATGCCCACTCTCACCACTTCTATTCAACATAGAACTGGAAGTCCTAGCCAGAGCAATCAGAAAAAGTCCAATAATGATTTTTATTGGAGCAGTAAATATCCGAAGCAACCATTGAAGAATGAGAAATATTTTGTTGTGTGGAAAAGTATCTACCAAGTTTGACAAATGTTTTATGAATTATCATTGTAAACAAATTATTTGTTAAAAATATAAATACATAAACACACTGCAAGATAGTCATGTATATATAATATATATTCTAAATATCCCATTATTTTTATGTCACTATGGTTGAGAATCATGATGATAAAGTATATGACTACATGTCTGCCTTTGAGAAATAGACAATGTATTTGGAGACAATCTCTACACAAAAGATAGCTAAATAGTATATACAGTTTCATAACTTCATGTCCAATAAGTGATCCATTCAAGATAATCCAAGATGCCGTAATGTAGAGATTGAGTCTGAGATCTTGAATTAAATCACCTGGGTTTGCATTTCAGCTCCTCTACTTATTAACCAGAAAATTTTGTGACAAATTACTGAACTACTTTGTTTCAATGTTTCCAGCTGTCAGGATAATAATAGAATCTGCTTCAGTTGTTGTGGAGTAAATGGGTTAAGCAAATGCTTAGAACAGCAGAATATAGTAAATCGGTAATAAATGTCAGCAGTTAATTTATTATAGTAAATGCTACAGTTGTTTAGAATGGAGAGTATTACCAGAACAGTATTGGCTGGGAACATATTTTGGAATAGGTAAGAATTTTGCTTGGCATTTGTTTGGCACTATTCAAACAGGAGAGATGACAAAGGCATTTTAGAAGTGAATAAACATGATTTGGCCATCGGCATTTTCTTTGATGTCATTTCATATAATTCTCTCCTGTCACTACTTCAGCAACTGGCTTTTTAGTTCAATCTGGAGGTAACCAGGTTGCTCTTACCTCATTTTCTTGGCATTTTCTGCTCCTGGCTTGAATGCTCTTCAGAAAGGTTTCCCCATGACTAGCTTTCCTTGTCTTTCATTCCTCTACTTGCATATCAACTTATCAAAGGCATTTTTAACAAAACAATTGTAAATTAATATGACTCTCACCTTCTACCCTTCCAATGTACTGATTTTCTTTCTTTCCTTTTTTGCCCTTTTTATTTCTTTCCATTTATATGGAGATAAAAGTGACAGTTGAAGTTTTTGCAAACTTACCACTCAAAATTAATCAGAATTTTTGCTATGAGATAATAGTTAAAAGCATGAACTCGGCACCCAAGCAGACTGGTTTTGCCAATTTTTAGTTGTCTTGTCTAGAACAAGTTATTTAACCTCTCTGTGTTCCATTTTCCTTCTCTGTTATGTATATAATGCTCTTAACTAACTTATTGAGTTACTATGAAGATTTTATTATTTATACAATGTCCGGGACATATAATGTGCCCAATAAATGTTGAAAGTCATTATTATTACTTTTTACTATCTACTTAAACTCTCTAGAATATAAGGTCTTTGAGGGCAAGAACCATATCTGCCTTGTTCTCTGCTTTCTTCACAGCACTAGAAGAGGTCCTGGCACATAATAGGGGCTCCACAAATATTTGTTGAATACATTAAAAATGGATGATGCTTAATATACCAGAGATCAGGATTAATATACCAAGTTTAATATACCAGAGTCAGTACACTGACTTCTGAGAGAATAGACTGGATTATTAGTGAAGTCAGGTTCTTTGATATAGCTCAGTTGATTGTTCTGTGTTGATTGATGGCAAGCTTCTGTCTGTAACCAAAACTAAGCCCAGAATTTCATTCACAGTGTGGCTTTGCTGAATATGTTTTAACCCTGGATGGCTCAATTTCTGGAGTTTGAGTAATGCCACCACTACATATATGCTGTTGGAATATTGCAAAGTCATTGAGCCTTAGTTTTTCCCTATGTAAAATGACAAAAATTTCTGCATAAAATTTATCAAGAAGACTGTCCTTGACACAATGACTGGTGTTTCTCTAAGGAGGGTTGAGTAAATCATTTCAGGCAGAAAAAATTCTTTCTTTCTTAAAAATGCACTGTGAAAGGGATACCGAAACTTTAAAATTACCCCATCTAGTGCTTAATCATCCTCTCAGGAAATTCTGTCTTCCACTGGAGGTGGTTTTGGCATATCTTTTATCAAGAAAGTGTTTATTTAGTAGATCACCCTTCGTGTGTATACTCTGAGAAGACCCAAGAGAGGGTTTTTGTAAATTCAGAGAGATCATGGGTTTTTCAGATACAGACCCTTCCTCAGAGTGGATATGACCACATTCCCCGTAGCAACCATATATCTCTCTCCACTCTCAATCTAACTTTTCCTCTATGGAACCACAATCCTCCTAATGCAATTTAAACCAGTTTCCTGTGGTGTTATCTCATTAGGGATGGAGAACAGCTGGGCACCATTTTCTCTATAATAAATCTTTATAGGCTTTTAGGATAGCTTTAAATTTGCCATTCATTCTAAGCAAGGCCCAACTTTATTGTTTATCCCTTTGCACTCCATCTCACTCCCTTTAGGCCTTTTCTTCCTACCTACTAATCTAGATATGTTTAATTCTCAAGCAATGCCAATTGCATCATTAAATATAATTTTTGAGATTCTTAGTCCTATCTCCCATAGAATATGACAATTTAAATAATGGTTTTTACTAAAACATTTTCCTTAGAGTTGCACTACATAAAGTATTTCTTGCTATTTTAAGGCTTAAACCCTCAAGGATAAACAGTTAAGGAATAAAAGTGAATAAGGAAGGGATTTGTTAAAGATCCGTTGTTAATTGCTGACATAGGAAGATGACTACTGCAAGTGGGTGATCAGAAAGCAAAAATAACATTTTTAGCTTTCAAATACCCTGACTTGATTATCACACATTCTATGCATGTAACAAAATATCGCATGTACCCCATAAATATGTAAAATATGTATCAATTAAATTAAATTGTTTAATTAATTGTTTAATTAATTGTCTAATTAACATAGATTTAGCAGCAGGTGAGTGTTATATCAAAATTACAAAGCACAATTAATGTTTCTTGCCTGTAAATAGTAAGCACAGCAATTTAGCACCTGCAAGTTTGTTGACAACAACTTTCATTACCTTCCTTTATAATATTCCTCAGATAGTGACTACTTTCTTGCTATTGGTGCTATGTGATCTACAAATCTTATGCAACTACTTAAAATATCAAAATAAATAATTAACAGTTTTGTTTTTAGAAAGAAAAATAATTGGCCGGGTGCGGTGGCTCACGCTTGTAATCCCAGCACTTTGGGAGGCCAAGGCGGGCGGATCATGAGGTCAGGAGATCAAGACCATGGTGAAACCCTGTCTCTACTAAAAATACAAAAAAAATTAGCCGGGCGTGGTGGCAGGCGCCTGTAGTCCCAGCTACTCGGAGAGGCTGAGGCAGGAGAATGGCGTGAACCCAGGAGGCGGAGCTTGCAGTGAGCCGAGATCGCGCCACTGCACCACTGCACTCCAGCCTGGGCGACACAGCGAGACTCCATCTCAAAAAAAAAAAAAAAAAAAAAAAAAAAAGAAAGAAAAATAATTGATGTGGCTGATAACATTAATCAAATTAGGAATTTTTTAATCATACAGATACTGCCTTATTTATTTTAAATTTAGATTCAATTAGCATACTTTTTAGCACTTTTAATATGCTTAGATAATATAATAGGCTCTTTCATTTACATGTCCTTAATTAAATCCCCCAACATATTTAGAGGTAAACATTATTATTCTTTTTTATATATGTGAAAATTGATATTAAAACTGCATAAATTGATTAAACCCACAGGGTAAACAGATAAGGAATAAAACTGAATAAGAAAGAGATTTGTTAAAGGTCTATTGTTAATTGCTGACATCGGAAGATGACTACCCCAAGTGGGTGATGAGAAAGCAAAAATAATACTTTTAGCTTTCAAATACCCTCACTTAATTATCACACATTCTATGCATGGAACAAAATATTGCATGTACCTCATAAATATGTAAAATATTATGTATCAATGGAATAAGGCAAAATAACTACTTTGTAGTCATTAGCAATTGCTGATTATTGAAAAAAAGTTTAGTTTCTATTGTTATTGCCTTTGAACTAATAGTATTAAGATAGTCTCTTATGAGTTAATCTTAGATGTCAACTACATCAATTAGATAGATTATTCCCATTCCTTCTGAAATTACAAACTCAGTGGGGCCAGGACTGAGAAGAGCAGCTCTTGCTGTGTTTCTAATGATAGAATTGGAAGAAAAATACTACAATGGAGCCCATCTTGCAGATGATCACTGTTTCCGTTATTATTGCCGTACAACAAACCAAAACGTCGTGGCATTTATTATGTTCATGGATTTTGTGAGTCCGAAATTTGGAATGGGCAGTGGAGGGATGGCTTATTTCTTTTCCACGATGTCTTAGACTTCAGTTGGGATAGGGGTAACTTGGTGTCTGGAGGCCGAAATCATCTGAAGACTTGTTCACTCACAAGTTTGATGGTCGATGCTGGCTGTCAGCTTAGACTTCACTGTGGAACTGTCGTTTAGAATATCTAAATGTTGTCAGGACTTCCATGAAGCATCTGGGCCTTAGGATAGCTGAACTTCTTACATAGCATCATTAGGCTCTGAAGGTGAATGTCACAACTAAAAAGGTAGAATTTGAATGGTCTTTTAGGAATAGGCAAAGAGTTGTTAGTCTTGGTACCAACAATATGACCCACAAACAAAAATTGATAAATTAGACCTCATCAAATTTAAAAACTTTTACTTTGCAAAAGATCCTGTTAAGAGGATTAGAAGACAAGTTACAAACTGGGAGAATATATTTGACAACATATTAGTTTCTAGAATATATAAAGAACTTTCAAAACTGAACAGCAAAAACACCAAATAACCAATTAGAAAATGGGCCAGAAACATGAACTGTCATTTTACTGAAGAAGAATGAAGTGGCCAATAAACATGTTTAACACCAATAACCATTAATGAAATGCAATTTAAATATGCAAGGAGATATCAGTATGTACTTAGCAGTATGGCTAAAATTAAAAAGAATGACAATACCAAGTGCTAACAATGATGTCAAGAAACTGTATTACATGGCTAGTGGGAATGTAAAATAGCACAGTCACCCTAAAAAATAATTTGGCAGTGTCTTAAAACTTAAATATTCTAAAATTTAAGTCTTTAATCCATCTTGAATTAATTTTTGTATGAGGTGTAAGGGATCCTGTTTCAGCTTTCTACATATGGCTAGCCAGTTTTCCCAACACCACTTATTAAATAGGGAATCCTTTCCCCATTTCTTGTTTTTGTCAGGTTTGTCAAAGATCAGATGGTTGTAGATGTGTGGTATTATTTCTGAGGGCTCTGTTCTGTTCCATTGGTCTATATCTCTGTTTTGGTACCAGTACCATGCTGTTTTGGTTACTCTACTGTAGTTTGAAGTCAGGTAGCATGATGCCTCCAGCTCTGTTCTTTTGGCTTAGGATTGACTTGGCCATGCAGGCTGTTTTTGGTTCCATATGAACTTTAGTTTTTTCCAATTCTGTGAAGAAAGTCATTGGTAGCTTGATGGGGATGGCATTGAATCTATAAATTACCTTGGGCAGTATGGCCATTTTCATGATATTGATTCTTCCTATCCATGAGCATGGAATGTTCTTCCATTTGTTTGCATCCTCTTTTATTTCGTTGAGCAGTGGTTTGTAGTTCTCCTTGAAGAGTTCCTTCACATGCCTTGTAAGTTGGATTCCTAGGTATTTTATTCACTTTGAAGCAATTGTGAATGGGAGTTCACTCATGATTTGGCTACTCTGTTTGTGTGTTATTGGTGTATAAGAATGCTTGTGATTTTTGCACATTCATTTTGTATCCTAAGACTTTGCTGAAGTTGCTTATCAGCTTAAGGAGATTTTGGGCTGAGACGATGGGGTTTTCTAAATATACAATCATGTCATCTGAAGCAGGGAAATTTTGACTTTCTCTTTTCCTAATTGAATACTCTTTCTTTCTTTCTTTCTTCTTTCTTTCTTTCTTTCTTTCTTTCTTTCTTTCTTTCTTTTTCTTTCTTTCTTTCTTTTTCTTTCTTTCTTTCTTTCTTCTTTCTTTCTCTTTCTCCTGCCTGATTGCCCTGGCCAGAACTTCCAACACTATGTTGAATAGGAACGATGAGAGAGGTCATCCCTGTCTTGTGCAAGTTTTCAAAGGGAATGCTTCCAGTTTTTGCCCATTCAGTATGATATTGGCTGTGGGTTTGTCATAAATAGCTCTTAGTATTTTGAGATACGTCCCATCAATACATAATTTATTGAGAGTTTTTAGCATGAAGGGCTGTTGAATTTTGTCAAAGTTACCATATGACTCAGCAATTATACTCTTGGTCATTTATACCAGAGAAATGAAAACATATAGTTTACACAAAATCCTATACAAGAATGTTCGTAGCAGCTTTATTTGTAATAGCCCCAAAATGGAAACTCCCCATATGTCCTTTAGGAGGTGGGTGGGTACATATTTACTGTAGAAAACTACTTAGCAATAAACTTGAATAAAAATAGACTTCTACAACTTAGATGAATATCCAGGGAGTTACGTGAATGAGAAAATCATATAGTATGTAATTTTCAATTTTTTAATTAAAATATGTATTTAAAAACTACATACTGTATGATTCTATTTATGTAACAATTTTAAAATGATAAACTATTAAAATAGATTAGTGATTACCACTGGAAGTGGAGGGGTGGGGGTGAGAGAAAGTAAGTCCAGTCATTCTAAGGGCAGCAAGATGGACACCTGTGGTCATGGATCTGTCCTGTACTTTGACTGTGGCAGTGGTTACACATGATAAAATTGGGTAGAAATAAATATACCCACATACACACATAAGGGCATATAAAACTGGTGAGCTCTTAATAAGGAGGATATATTGTATCTATGTCAATTCCCTGGTCATGTTATTGTTCCATAATACAAGGTGTTACACTGGGGGATACTGGGTGAAGGGTGTGTGAATCTCTAGGTTTAATTTCTGATAGATGCATGTAAATTTCAATTATATAAATATAAAAAGTTCAAAATACAAAATAAAACCATATGGGCAATTGAACAATATTGAACAATGAGAACACATGGACACAGGAAGGGGAACATCACAGACTGGGGCCTGTTGTGGGGTGGGGGGAGGGGGGAGGGATAGCATTAGGAGATATACCTAATGCTAAATGACGAGTTAATGGGTGCAGCACACCAACATGGCACATGTATACATATGTAACAAACCTGCACGTTGTGCACATGTACCCTAAAATTTAAAGTATAATAATAATAAATTTTTTTTAAAAAGTATAAATATAGCATTAAAAACATATGGGCATAGTATAATATAACTGATTTAACAAATATAAAAGAAAATCTTAAAAGAAGTTACAAAAAAAGGAAAGGTTACTTTCGAAAGAGCAACAATTACATTAATAGCTTCTCAATAAAGCAAGGAGGCCAGAAGACAATAGAATTATCTTTTTTAGATAGCCAAAGAAAAATAATTGCAAATGTAGAATTCTATATCCAGTAAAATTATTCTCAAGAATGAAATATCAAACAGAAATTGAGAGAGTTTATCACTGGTGGCGCTGCAATAGTGGTTTCTTTAAAAAGAAGGAAAATGATCCCAGATGAAGATCAGAATGCAGGAAGGAATAAAGAACAATGAAAAGGTTAAATATGTCATTAAGTCTAAGTGATTGTTCACTGAGTAAGTATTTAGGGCAAGTTTAAAATATATGAAGAATCAAAACAGACAGCAAGGATAGTTTCTAAGCTAGAGTGGGATAAATGTAATTGTTGAAGAGGAAGGTAAATTAATAATCAACTTTGACAAATAAAGGATACGTATAAAGCAGGGATGAGGAAACTAAATTCGGCCCGTGGCTTGTTTTTGTACAGCCTGCAAATAATTTTTATATTTTAAGTGGTTATAAAAATTTAGAATAAAGAATCTGAGAGCATGTAATTAAGCCAGAAATCAATTATTAAAAAGATAACTAAAACATAATTCCAAATCCCCAGTATTTTGAAATTGTAATAAACTGCTAAAACCCAAGGTTAAAAAAAAAACACAATGAAAACTAAACAATAAGAAAAAATAATGATTGAAACAGAGTGATTTTCAGGATAAATTATTAAGTGAAAAAAGAAAATACAAGAAAACAGGAAGAATGAGGAAATATACACATATTTATTCATTTGTGCAAAAAGAAACACAGGAACGATAAATCTAAAACTAATGGATGTATGTGGAAATGAGGTGGAAAGCCTGGAGGAACAGGAAAGGGAGGATCACTCACTTCTCTGAGTGAAATTTCTTTACAGTTTTGACTAAGCCAATTTATGGCTTTAAAAATATGAAATCAACATTGCAAAGAGAAACAAATGAATCAGAATGTATTTCAAGGGTATAAATTAGTCACCCCTGTAAAGGATGAAGGCAAGAACTTCCTCAAGTAACTAGAGCTATTATGTTAATGATATACCATGAAGCTAAAGATTAGTCAAAGTATAAACCATTTAAACTTATGAGTAGGTTTCTTTTTTCATAAGGTATGGGTTAGCAATTCTGAAGTTCAATGAGTATTCCAAGATTGAGCAAATGAGAAAATATTTTTGGATAGTGGGAGCCAGATTTTTCTTTTTTTTTTTTTTCAGAGAGACATTCTTTATTAAAGAATCAAGCTGAATGTGAAATAAAACAAACACAAAATAAAATCTGGCTGCAAACCTTAGCTCTAGAAAAAAGAAAAAAAACTCATTCCCAACCCAGTGCTAGCTGCTTGCAAATTACCCATGTAGAAAATTGCCCAAATTTTCTACCCAAACTGCATTTGTTTCTGATTTTATTTTATTTTATTTTATTTTATTATTTTTCAAATGAATAAAATGTTTATTGAGCAGCATCTATGCAAATATATATATATATATATACACACAAATATAGCCTCTGGATTGGATTTGATTTTCTTTTTTTTTTTTCTCATAGTTTTTTTTTTTTATTATACTTTAGATTTTAGGGTACATGTGCACAATGTGCAGGTTTGTTACATATGTATACATGTGCCATGTTGGTGTGCTGCACCCATTAACTCGTCATTTAGCATTAGGTGTATCTCCTAATGCTGTCCCTCCCCCCTCCCCCAACCCCACAACAGTCCCCAGAGTGTGATGTTCCCCTTCCTGTGTCCATGAGTTCTCATTGTTCAATTCCCACCTATGAGTGAGAACATGCGGTGTTTGGTTTTTTGTCCTTGCGATAGTTTACTGAGAATGATGTTTTCCAGTTTCATCCATGTCCCTACAAAGGACATGAACTCATCATTTTTTATGGCTGCATAGTATTCCATGGTGTATATGTGCCCCATTTTCTTAATCCAGTCTATCGTTGTTGGACATTTGGGTTGGTTCCAACTCTTTGCTATTGTGAATAGTGCCGCAATAAACATACGGGAGCCAGATTTTTCAGTGTCAAGAAGGGAATTGCAAAGATGGAAAGGGGGAATACTTGAATGAACCTTGCAATATGTGATTGAAATTTGAGGTATTAGTATAAACTCATGCTTAAACAGATAGAATGATAGATACATAGATGAGTGATAGATAGATAGATAGATAGATAGATATTTAGATAAAGATAGAAAACACCAAATTTTGAATTCTGAGTCACATCCTCCACTATCAGGTATCCAGGCCCATTGAAAATATGGCTGATTCCACAGCTGGACCTGGGAGAATGCATAATAAACCTAGAACATCTTGCTCTACCAAAAACGTAAGGAAGTGTTAAAAAAAAATATGGGGGCAAGCAGAGAAGCCAGTTTGGAAGGACTACTATGGAGCAAATCTGGGTCAATTTGAGCATCAAAATAAATAATTATATTAATGAATTATAACTTATAGATTGACATTAAAATTTATGAGTCCACACTGATAAAAATAAATGAATAAATTATATGTAGAGAAAGGAAATCTCTTATGGTGGGATGCAATTATTAATTTGCAGAAGTAATGGGATTTAAAAAGGCACCATTTGGCAACCACAATTGTAATCACTGACAAGTGGCTGCTAAAACTAGAAAGTGAAAATTTGATAAGAAATGGTATATTTTTGTAGTTTCCCAAGCACCTCCAACAGGATACATATTAATTAAAATAGAAAAATAATACTCTTACAATGGGGAAGCTTGGCAGATACCACCAGGACAAAGTGATCAAAGTTAGCACTACCCGCCATGAGACGAATAGAGTTCCTGCTGAAACTGCATTAGGTAAATCTGATCATGTGAAACAACAGACAGACCCAAATTGGGTGTCATTATATGAATTAAGTGTATATACTCTTCAAAAATATCATGTTCATGAAAGACAAAGACTAAAGGATATTTTCAGTTTAAAGGAGCTATAATAAATAAAAGCTATTTTAATTGGATTTTTACTTTTGCTATAAAGTAAATGAGAGTGATAATTGCCAGAATTTGAATATGATCTATAGACTATGTAATTGTTTTGTATCAATAATACTGTATTAACTTAATAATTTTACATTGGTTATATAAGAGAATGCCCCTCCTCCAAAGCAAATGTAATAGAATGTTTAACATTGTCACTACGTGTGGAGAAAGTGAGTGAAGTATATATAAAACTTATTATTTAAAAAAAAATCTTTAGATACAAGATTGTTTCAAAATAAAAAGTAAAAAAAAAAAATGTATACCTAGTATATCACACTCTGTTAGCATTCCAGCCTAAACTAGGGCCTCCCCTTCTATGCTCTGATGGCTGCTTACTGGGAACACCTGTAGTTCCTTCACTGAGGACCTCTGTCTGACTTCAGGGGCACTATGGGCCATCTGGAAGGAAAGTCAAAAGTGCCTGCAAGGTAATAGTTCTGGAAAATGCCCTCATTAATGATGGATTTATATATGTGGTAGACAACTACTCCAGATTGTTTGACCCTTGGTTAAGACAAGAATGAGGTATCTTTTTTTCATTACCTTCCATAGTTCACTAGTGGAATTAAGTCCTAGTCTCCCATAGTGGTAACTTGTTTGATAATGTATCCTTTATTGGCTTCCTTCCTTGTCTTAATTCCCTAGACTCTTGGCAGATTTCTGGGATATCTTCCCAAAATAAATTCTTGCACTTGATTCTTTGCTCTGGGGTCTTCCTCTGAGGGAACCAAAGTAAGACAATTAGTAACAAGGGTAGCATGTGCAGATCATCTATATAGATGATAGAATTTTGATAATGTGTTAGTGTGGTAAGCACAAGTACTCATTGTTGATGGTGAATAGGGTAAAAAATAATTTTTGGCATATTATAGGATCAAATCGGGATGGCATATAGGTGAGAGGGAATATACTGGTTTATGCACTATTACTAGCATTTGACAGATATGGAATAATAATAGTTATTATTATTTTCAGGCAGAGTCTCACTCTGTTGCCCAGGCTGGAGTGCAGTGGCACGTTATCAGCTCACTGCAACCTCCGTCTTCTGGGTTCAAGTAATTCTCATGCCTCAGCCTCCCAAGTAGCTGGGATTAGAGGCAACTGCCACCACGCCCAGCTAACTTTTGTATTTTTAGTAGCGACGGGGTCTGCCCATATTGACCAGGAATGGTCTTGAATTCCTGACCACAAGTGATCCACCTGCCTCGGCCTCTCAAAGTGCTGGGATTACAGGCGTGAGCCACTGAGCCTGGCCAAAACAATAATAATTATAAAGATTGTGGAGTTGATTGGTTGTTGTTAACTGACATTGAAACACTGAAGAAACAAAATTATGAAATTAGGACAATGAATTTCTTAATTTAGGATACATTCTGGAGGCCTTTAGGGCATCATTTAGAAGAGCCTTGTGTCCTACAAGTGGAGGGCAGACTATAGTGAATGCTCAAAATCTGATTTTAAGAGTAATGAAGATACGTACAAGTTTAAATTAACTCTTAGCAAGACTGTTGTGCTAATTAGGAAAGAAGACACACTCTGAGATAGACTGGGAATATTTCTGTGGGTATTCTTGATAACTTTGAATCCCTACATTCCATTGAATGGTCTGGGATTATACATTACCTGCTTCCCTTTATGACAGGATAGCAGCCCATTGCTAAAGAAAAGCAGATGTTTCTTGATTAGAGAATATACAAAGTCCTTACCTGATTTATTATGTATGGCCAGAGAACTCACCAGGTGACTATATTCTCATAAGATATTCTTTCACTACAGCGATAAGAAATCCTCTAGTGTGGTAGTAGAGGTATCATTGGGAAGCTTTATGATAGCTATACCCTGTAGACCAGTGTTATCAGTAGGCTTGCTGCTATGCAGTTGTCTTAGTCCATTTATGTTGCTATAACAAAAAATACCTTAGACTGGGTAATTTATAAACAACAGAAATTTATTTCTCTCAGTTCTGGAGGCTGGGAAGTCCCAGATTAAGGTACTAGCAGATTCAGTGTCTGATAAGAGCCTCTTCTTTATAGATGGAAACTTGTCTGTGTTTTCACATGATGGAAGGAGAAAATGTGTCCTCATGTTGGGGAAAAGGAGTAAGAGGCTGGGATGCTTCAATCAACCTCTTTGATATGGCAATTAATTCAATTCATGAGACTGAAGCTCTCATAAAACAATCACTTCCCAAAGGCCCCACCTTTTAATCATATTGCATTGGGGATCAAGTTTTAACACATGGATACTGGAGAGACACCAACATTCAGACCATAGCAAAAGTCAACAGTGAAAAGATTGTAGAATTGTGGCACTAAATTGTGAGAGGCAAGGTAAACATTTGCAGCAAGGCCAGAATGGCATGCATGGGTCTTGACTCACAGGGTTCTGTGCTAATGGTTAAAAGATGATGGTATTTCCAAGGGTGAGATAAATAGGAGTTCAATAAGGGTATTAGTTGGAGTATATATCCAAAAATAATTAGAGATGAGTAGAAGAATGGTGCCAGCCACTATAATAAAAAATTATGATCCTTTGCCTTGTTTCCAAATTTAAGCTATTTCTAAGATGCAGGATGCATGAGTTGAAAAGGAAGGTGGGCACCCTTGAAAAAAGCAGTTCCTCTATTCCCTAAAGTGACATGTAACTATTTACCAGAGTGTCTATATCCTGAGGAAAAGAGAATATTCAGATCCTTAGAAAGCTATTGGATACAAAGGCTAAGGTGACGTGGATAACTGAAATTCCAACACAACATCATGGTCATCCAGTTTGAGTAGGGTTAATTGTTCTGCATCTCTACCCCTATGATCATTTTCTTGGTCCCTCATTGCAAATTTGTGATTGTAGTTATTTGTCACTTGATGGAGCACTCATATGGACTCCTTGAACTGTGTAGGAAGAATCATAGTGGTAGGAAAACAAGCAGAAGCTCTGAAACTGCACCCTCCCTCACTCCCAAGTCAAGGCTGTAAATCAGAAGACACATAGCAACTTTGGTAAAATGGCAGATGTCACTTCCATCCTCAAAAACGAAAAAGATTCAGTTGTGGTCTACATCATACTTTTGCTTAATTCACTAGGCTAGGTCTTGCAAAAATAAGATAGATGATGGTGAATAGTAATGTGTTGCTGTAAACTTAACCAAGTGATGGCTTTAATCACATGGCTGAATATGGTATCTCATCAAGAATAGATTCAAATAGACTGTAGCATTTGGTATGTGGGTATTTATCTGCCAAATGCTCTATTTACAATTTCTATCAAGAAAGAGGGTCAATTGCAAAGAGAATAGATGTTAGGTCTTCTCACCACAAAAATGTGAGGTAATGGATCTGTTAATCAGACTTAACCATTTTACAATGTAAATATACTTCAAAACATCATGTTGTACATGATATATACATATGATTTTATCTTTCAATTAAAAAGGAAATACAAAGGATTGGAAACAGCTCATATTCAACTGGCAAGAATTGTATGACACTAGTCATCATCTTGCTCCAGGGCTATGTTAACTCTCCACCTCTGCATTGTAACATGCTCTGTAGGACTTGACCATCTGGCCCACTATATACTATGGTGATAACATCAAGTTAAAAGGATTTAGTGAGCAGGAAATTGCAACTACTCTAGATTCTCTGGTAAACACCTGTGTGCCAGAGTGGGAAATAAACCCTATAGAAACTCAGAGGGCTTGCTCATTGCTAAAGCTGTTGGGTGTCTATTAGTCAAGGGCATGCCAAGACATCTCCTTCAAGGTAAATAACACATATTAAACATTGAACCTCCCACCAAAGAGTCTTGATCTCTTTGGATTTTGGAGACAGCATGTAATATCTCTGTATCGCACTTATCAGGTTACCCAGAAAGATGCCACTTTTGAGTGTGCCTTAGTGAGCTTTACAATTGGTATGAATTATACAAGTGGCCTTAACACTTGCATCATTTGACTTGACCAATCGCGTGATGCTAGGGGTCATCAAGCCCTAATAGGAGAAGTGAGACTGTGAGGAGTGAGAGTTTGATTGTTGTAATGTCTGTGGCCATTCCATATTTTCTGAGTACTCACTTCTACACTCTGATGGTGTTATACTATGATCAACTGAAACTCTTTCCTGATGGATTTTTTTTGGCGGGGAGGCGATGGTTTTCAAGAGCAAGATTGACTGATGTACAAGGAAAGCAATAACTTAAGAAGAATATATAATCTGGGAAAGGGCCCTCCATCAGTGACACAAGCAGATAACTGGAGGACAAACACTGTAGCTTTCTCTCTCATCAAGTGGGATAACTGAGAAATATTTCATATTGTGTTTCAGAAAGATTAAGCCCCAGTTTTCCACAATTGTAACCTACTTGATTATACCTTTTATTGACTTCTTTTTTTTTTTTTTTTTACCCATCTCACTTTCAGTTCCCTACTAATGTTTCTAGCGATCTCCTCCCAAATAAATTTCTTAAACTTAAAATCTTTGTCTCAAGTTCTGCTTCTGCAGGAACTCAAGCTAAGAGTTACTGGAAAAATCAATCAAAAATGGAAAAGATCTCTAGGCAGAAAACTATACAATGTTCCTAAAAATATAAAAGGAAAACCTATGTAAGTGGATGGAAATATTAATTCATCAATTAGAAGACTCAATATTGTAAAGATGTCTATTTTATTAAAAGTATTCATAAATTACATGCTGTCTTAAATTACATGCTGTCTTAATTAAAATACAACAAGATACTATCGAAGATTGAAGTAGTTAAACTCATTGTACTACATATGAAGACTTATAAGAGTGTGGTATTGGCAAAAGAGACAAAGTGGTAGAATTAAAATAAAGAGACCAAGAACAGGCACATTCATGTAATTTATGACAAAGGTGGCACTGCAAAACAGTAAGAAAAGAATATTGTTTGCCAATTGACTCCTGCTTCATAGCATATGTTAAAAATCATATGTATAAATGAACTAATTTTAGGGAAATATTATATATAAATGCAAAAGACAAAACGAAACTCCTGTGATTATATGGGGAAAAAATCTTTACACCAACGTACCGCTATCAGAACAATTGAGAGAGTGATTTACCATAAAAGATGGGACAGTCATGACCTCGGGGGGATACACAAGTAGTGATTGGGATGGAAAATGAGGGAGTTATCTGGAATGATGGTAAATCTCTATTTCTTGTCCAAGATTGCTAGGTATCTGGAGATTCAATTTGTGATAATTTCATGTTCTATATATTTTTGCTTGGTAAAATATTTTGTATGTGTTTTATAATCCATACTTTTTTTAAATTATACTTTAAGTTTTAGGGTACATGTGCACAACGTGCAGGTTTGTTACGTATGTATACATGTGCCATGTTGGTGTGCTGCACCCATTAACTCCTCATCTACATTAGGTATATCTCCTAATGCTATCCCTCCCCCCTCCCCTCACCCCATACTTTTTAAAAAAGAAACAAGACCTTAAAAGAAGGCCATTTTAAGTGTGGCCCTAGCAGCACTCAAGCTACAGATTGTTCAGAAGCAGTCACTAATACTGCATTCTTACCATCCACATTTATTCTGAAGAATGCCCACTTCTGGAAGCAACATGTGCTAAGCCCAAGGGCAAATTCTAAGTAAGAGTGCAATAAGGCTATGCTTTATTCGTTTTGTCCACAATACACAAATGAACTATTTTTTTTTTTCATCTTTTGAGAGCCCAGTATTGAGTGCTCAATTCAGTAGGTCTCTTGTGAATGGACTGGGGGGACTTTGAACAAACGGTTCCTCATGACATATATTCTTTTAGCCTACACAGAAATAAGTGGAACAAGAGCTCTGTGAACTTTTTTTAGGTAGTCTAAAAGCTGTAAATTAAATCCCTGGAGCCAAGGTACATTTAGTTCTGCTGCCTGTCAGTAGAGCTATGTCAGCTGACGTCATAGCTACCATTGTGCAAATTTTAATGACAAATTAAGGAAATTAATTACTTGTGTTGACTAAGTCTACACTACTGACATTATTTCATTGTACCTACATTCCAATCTTGAACTTCTTTATTATACTATAAATGCAAATTAATAATGTAGGTTCTGTTCTTTTAAAATGTGTCATTTTTGCCTGAAGTGTAGATATAAGCATTTGAAATCCATCAACACTACTTTTAATTAGCCAATTTATTAGAACGGGATTCTGCAAAACAAGGTTTCTTTCTCTGGAGTATACAGGGCAGCCTCAGAGCACAATTTATATTTCTGCATTCCCAAGTATATGAATTTACTTTAGCAGTTTTGTAATACAAACCAAGTCTGTTAGTTAATTTGCTATGGCAACTGATATTCTGTAGGTCACTAATCTCTCCTAATAAATCCATAATTTCTGTTTTACTTTAGTCAATAAAAATGCATAGTGTTTTTGTTCTCTTGACTGATGCATCACACTAATTATTTCATTTCTAAAAATCCCAAACAATACATCAGAGTGATAATCAAAGAATGAGAGAAAAGGGTTAGTATTATCTATGATACTTTATCACAAATTTATATTCATTTATTTTTAGATCCTACCATTTTTGAGTATTTTTATGAAAAGTTAATTGCTTTTTACTTTGTGTAGCTTCAATATGTTTGATTGTGGCAACAAGAAATATTTAAAATTAAGATGACCCCCTACTCTCAAAATGCATTTTCTCAAATGTGTGTAAGTAAATTAACTGTATCTTTATAAGGCACAGATACTCTGTTCATTCATTGGTTCAAAATACTTAAGCTTGTTTAGTTTTCTATTAAATATACAAATTTATTCACATCTATTTTGAATATGGCTATGAGAATTACAATGAAAATGTCGTTACTTTAGGAAGTGATTATATAATGAATTTATCATATTTCTTTAACAAAATATAAAATAATTTGTATCAGAAGTAACACTTTAGTCAGTGAATCAAATTTTAAGTATGTCATATACCAAACACAGAGTGCTGTTTACTGGGGACACAAAGTCAGGTAAGCCATGTTCCTTGCCCTTAACTTTCTCACAGCCTAGTTGAGAAAACAGGGTTATAAATCAGTGATGACAACTGTTTTGAAGAAACTTTTAAGGTGGCCCTTATGATATTCACATTTTTATGTTCATACCTTCGTATAATCCTTTCTGCTTAAGTGTGGGCAGAATCTGTGCCTTGTTTTTAACCAATAAAATATGACAAAGATGACAGGTTATGAATCCTTCATGTTATATAAGAATTCTTCTTGCTCCAAGCCTTGTTCTTCTTACTGTCATTAAAGGAGGAAGCAGCCATGAGTTGTACAGGTACAATAAAAAGAATTATGCCAATCCAATTAAGTGAGCTTGGAAGCAGATCCTTTCCCATTCAGCCTGCAGATGAGAACCTAGCCTTTTTAGACACTTTGATTATATCCTTGCGTAAGCACCCAGCTTATCTGTTCCCAGAATTATGACCCACAGAAAATGTTAGGTAAATGTGTGTGGTTTGAAGCTGCTAATTTTTTGCCAATTTGTTATGTTGCATAAAAAATTTAACAGTTCAGCATTAGCCTCATAAACATACTGTTGTGGGAGTCAGGGTATGTGCACTGAAATTAAAATCTAGGGTTGGAAGGATTTCTGGAGAATGTGACTCTTGAGCTGAAATTAGATGGCTATTAGGTAGAATAAACAGCTACAATAAAATTTAGTTTGGAGCTGGCTAGAAGAAAGAGAGTTTATAATATTTCTCTTCAATATTTTGGATAGAAGGAATATTCTTTGTGAAATCACAGGCAGGAATTATGACATTACTTGTTGAACTGCATATTTTTGTAATATGGCTAAGGTGATGGTATATGTTTTAGTGTAATAAGAAATGAGAGGTATTCAGGGGCCAGAATTTATAAAGGACTTTTTGTCCTGATAAGATTTTCAAGTTTATATGGTGGGAAACCATTAATATAATTTAAACTGGAGAAGATATGATGAGATTTATGTGGAAAATTGATGTAGCTTAGAACATGTAATATACAATGAGTCAAAAGCCAATTCTAGCTTTAAGAACAAAGATTGCAAGAATAAGAAATAACTGGCCCTTCCTCTTTTTCTCCCCCATTGTGTCCTCTAAGTACTATACTTCTGCAAGGACTTCACATGCTTGTATTGAATCTATTTGTTTACCTAGGACTCCAAGAGACTGTGAGTTTCCTTTGGGTATTGACCATGTCTTACTCACTTTTTTTTCCCAGAGGCTAAAACAGTACCTGGTACATGATTTGTATTACTACAAGATAAATTGTTATTGACCGAATAGACTATTCAGGTATGATTCTGGTGAAGTTGAGAGTAAGTTCAGAATAAGAGACAGAAATAAAGGGCAAGAATTTCTACGTCAGAAAATATGCCTGAAGCAACCCTGAAATAAATTGTAAAACAGTTGATTTTTTTTCTTTTTATAAGACTGTAATAGAATCTTTATGCTATTTTTATAGGCTTATTTAAAACATTATACCTGAAAAGTGAAAAAGGCAGTAATATCCATTAGGGAATTTGTAATCAAATACATTGTATCCAACAAACTTTGGAGTTTGTGTTGAGCTATAATTAGAATAGGAAACCAGCATTAGAACAATAATTAGCAATTAGATTTTTTAAATAAAATTTTATTATAGACTTCTGAGAGGTCATTGTGCTGTATTGAGCTTCACCCTACTTTGAGTCACATTAAAACATTCTTAGAAAATCCACACAATAAAACCATTATTCCCTTATTCTCTTTCTTTCCAACTCCACAGCTATAGTCCAGGCACTTTTCCTTTCATATCTATAGTATTGCACTAGCATCCTGTTTAACCTCCTGGTGTCAAAACTAGAATAACATTGTGTAAAGGGAATGGATTTTAAGTCAAACAGACAGAACATTGAAGCCTGGCTCTCTACCTGTTTGTCAAATAGCCCAATTTGTTTAAAAGTCTTTTCTTTATGTAAAACAAAAAACAAAAACAAACACAAACAAACAATGAAACCTCCCTAATAAGGATTATTGGAAGAATTAAGTAAGATGTACTTTAAATGTCTTTAATCACAATAAATCTAATCTCCATATATTATTAATTACTTCTGGTTTCTTACCAATTGAATCAACACAAATAATTTAGGTACATAGAGGTGCCATGGGACAGAGGAACAAATATGATGTATTGAATCTCATTTAAAATCTTGTCTTTATTTCCTAATTGTTGTGTGATTTGAGACCAGTTACTTATTTTTTGACATTAAATTTATTCATCTGTAAAATGCAACTATTCTAGAATTTAAAGAGTTGGAAAATGTGCAAGAAAGGTCCTAAAGGTATGCCTGGCACATAGCATCCACTAAATAAATGCTTTGTACACATCTGTGCCAGAGATTATTCTAAATTTTGGTAAAGATTTAGACATTAAAAACTAGTACATGACTTTAAGGATTTTAAAAACTAAATGAAGAAGCAAGCAGACTATCAGATAGAACTTCCCTATTTTCTTCATTTTGTTGTATCTTCCCTTAAAAATAATCTAACTCTGATTTAGAAAATCATGTAGAAGTGGGAACAGCTTTAACAAAAATGACTGGAGGGTAAGCATACTAAAGTGGGCCTCAAACATTGTTTAGGAATAAAGTTGCTTCAATGAACCAACATAAGTAGTCCAGTTAACTATAGCATAGGAGCAGTAAAGCATCATGGAAAAAGCATGATCTTTGGAGACAAGTAGCTTTGGTATAAGATCCAAATCTCAATATCCTGATTATAAAATTATGGACAGTGCTTCTCATTTTGGAGAGTTGTTATAAGAATTAAAAAAATAAGAGGAATCGTACCTAACACTACTTAAGTTCTAACTCACTTCTTTCATTCCTTTTCCTCTAAAGAGGAGATGGGTACATCAGTCTATCATAGTTTGATAACAGCTGATAAGATTATTCTAACCCCACTGACTTGAAAATTATTTTGTTACGGTAATGAGAGTTCAAGTTGGAGACTTCCTGAAAGAGAATATCTGCTGGGAAGTTGTTATGAGTCCTTCATTCTTCTTAATATTTATAACCTATTTTTTAAATTTTACTTTTATTTTATACTTTTTCTCTCCTGCTCCTTCTGTATATATCCTTGCTGTAATTTAAGATTGACACTCTGTTTTACCATTCTCTTCTTTTGGGTTATGACATTCTACAGCTGATCTTAATGGACTCTGATAATACAACTGAGTTTCTTGATCTTTAAATATCTGAATACAATTTTGGATGGAAACAAATGTATAACCAACATTTAGTGAAGTGCCTAGCATGTTCTTAATAACTATTGAAATAATGAATGTTTAAGGTAATACCTGCTTAAGATGCTATGCCTAAGAAAGCCACGTAATGATCCTCTTGATATTCATCCATTAATATATTTTAAAATATTTATTAAGCCTCTGTGATAAACACTCCTATGTACTGAGGAAGGAGGAATAAAACACAATAATTCACGCCCTCATGTGTCTAATCTCTGGTATGGAGGAACAGATACTTTAACTGCAGTTAAACCACATAATAGGAACTTTCTTAAAAATAACATTTTCTTGATGTAAAGTTATTATTATATAGACATATCTGCCATTTCCTAGAGATATAAAAGATGTATTTAATCGTGGATGTTTATAGAACAAAAATACGGGAGCATAAGCATATACTCACTCAACAGATGATTTTTGAGTGCCTAGTATATAATGGACACTGAGCTGAGGTACTGAGGAGGCAAGACCTAATAACACATGTATTAATTACTCTCTTGTAGCGTGTAGCCTCATGGGCAAGACTGACAAATATTTACAAAGTTGAGGAAACTAGTACTACTATCTGCTAAGCTCTCCAGATGGAACATGATGAGAAAATTTGAGTGTTTTAGGTTACCATTCTGTTATATTAATTAAAACACAGTGTTAAATTATAATAAAAGAATAGTAACATTCATGATACATGATAATATCTAATTTATTTACAGCTTATTAAGGACATTTTGAAATGTGATAACAATTACTTCCTTAATATTTGAAAAATGGTTGCATTAGGTACTCTGAAACCCTTTTTTTTGGCTGTGATCCAATCTAAACTTATCAAGAGTCACAAGTAAGTTTTCTTTCATCACCATCATCAGTTTTCAAAAGTTCTAGAAACAAAATTACACACAAGTGTAATTTTAAACTTTTTGACTATAGTAAATTTTAGAACAATTTAACTGTCATGGCAGGAATCATGGATAATATAGAATAAAAAATGAGAACAATGAGATACCATCATTACTGAGTAGAGTCTAAAATTGGCTGATGTAGTGAATAAGACATGAATGCACAGTTGCACCTTCCATCTCTGAGGATTGTTTACCAGAATCCAGTTTCAGGTCAGAAATGTTGTTTCATGATAAGTATATCACACCCACATTTTACAATAACTTTTTAATGTTTTTAAATTGTATTTATTTAGAGACAGAGTCTCGCTCTGTCGCCCAGGCTGGAGTGCAGTGGCACGGTCTTGGCTCACTGCAACCTCCACTTCCCAGGTTCAAATGATTTTCCTGCCTCAGCCTCCCAAGTGGCTGGGACTACAGGTGCATGCCACCATGCCCGGCTAATTTTTGTATTTTTAGTAGAGATGGGGTTTCACCACATTGGCTAGGCTGGTCTCAAATTCCTGACTTCAGGTGATCTACCTGCCTCAACCTCCCAAAGTGCTGGGATTCCAGGTGTGAGCCACCGCAGCTGACCTTACAATAACTATTTTTGAAAAAAATGTTTTTATTTTTAATTTTTGTGGGTACATAATAGTTGTATGTATTTGTGGAATCTATGAGATACTTTGATACAGGCAGGTAAAGTAAAATAAGCACATGGAGAATGGGATGTCCATACCCTCAAGAATTTACCCTTGGAGTTACAAAAAATTTACAATTATTACTGACAAGAAAGAATGTATAAGGCCTACTATTTGGTAAGACAACAGGTGACTACAAAAACTTTTTAAGATTTCTTTTTGGCCTATCCCCTTTGAGCCAAAAACAAAGACTGATTCTGAGATTGGATGATATGTGATGTATAGGAAATAGGCCACTTTTAATCAAGTTCCCTTGATGATTTTTTCTTCAGAGACTAGGACAAGATTTTAAATTCATTTTGAGGAAAGGCTGTTTAATTATTAAAACATAAAATACTTTGAATCAATTTGTGTCCTCTGACAAGTAAAGTTTTTGTGGGGATTAAATATCAGTTAAATTATATAAAATCTTGCCCCAAAATAGGCGAGGATGCAAACTAACTCATTACATTTTAAATCAATATACAATCTCAGAGTTGAAATGAGTAATACCCCAACAGGTTTAAAATATAGGTAAGATATGAAGGAAAAATGGAGGTACTCTACATGTTAGACAAGTAATATATTCTCCCATGTTCTGACATTCTGCTCACTCTCTATAGATCTGTATTATGAAATTGATCTATATTTCAAGTTGTGCTTATCAAGTTGTAGCAATATTTAAACTCCTTATTGATATTGAGAATATACCTAAATATTTTGTCGCCAAACATTTTCAAATCTCTCAAGCTTCATTTCATTAAAAATTATAGCAACATTTTTAATATTTCTTAATATTTCAAAACCCAAACACTTTTCCTAATTCAAAATAACCTTATTTTTTCCAATAATAAAGTGACATCTCTTAATAATAAAGATTAAAATAACACATAAAGTACAAATAAAGATTACTTAGTGTTTTGGTGATTATAGACAAATCCAAATGAATAATTACATAGAAAGTATTATTTACATAAAATTTATACTCATGCTGTATTCTGTAACCAGTATTTTCACTCAATAATATGTCAAGGACATCTGTCAATTAATACAGATCTAGATTATAGATGTCTGGTTTATAGGTTGGTTGCAATAATTTATATATGCATTCACCTGTAGATGGACATTTAGATTCCCCACCCCCCCGACCACTTATTATGTGTTTCTTTAACAAACCTCTAAACACATTTTTTGTACATGTGTCTTATTATTGCCTTAGGATATATTTTGAAAAAGAAATAGTGCTAGGTTGAAAGATATGACAGTTTAAGTAAATTTTGACATAGGAAGAGTGTTTCCAGCATGGCATCCAACAGTGTCTGAAGAATCTTCCTCACACCCATCTTCACTAGGTTTTTAAATAGACTTCAGTGCTCTTTTAAATATCTAAAATCCCATCGGCATTGATGGGGATCAGAGTATGGCATCTCAAAATATGTCATTTTGGAATAGGGTTATTTTGAGCTGAAGGCAATTGAAAAACAACAGACAGAGGAAAATCTCTCTGTCCTCTCCCTCTCTACATAAATGAAGGGGACAGATTTCCTTCGTAAAGATGATATACATTTTCTTTTGTAAAGGTGTCCCCTTCCCATATTAGAAAGACTATAGACAGCACTTGAATTGAGTCTCCATAACAAACCTTACTAAACAAGCCTTATCATCCACATGTTTTTCTACTCACCTTCTCTCAATTTATTGCCCTTTGTTAAAATGGCATATATGCCCCAAGTCTGCTTCTTTAGATTTTCACTTTTCTGTGGATGCCCCATGTACATAAAATTAAAAATAAAACTTGAATTTCTTTCCCTCTGATAATCAATCTTTTGCCAGTATAGTCTGCAAGCTTCAGGAACATAACTTATGAGGGTAGAAAAAAATTTTCCTCCCCTTCAATATAAAATCAATTCTTGTTTGTGATGCCACAGAATTGAATGAAGAATGACATTAAAGTTTAAAAAGTTTAAAGGGCTTTTGAAATAAAGTTTAATTTTATAGTACCTTATTTATGGTGAAGAATGGCCATCCATAAAGATGTGCTTAGATAGCTATTACTTAGTGTAAGATCTAAAGTTACACTATTGTAGCAGGACGAACCGCAGGCAAAACCTCTCAGACACCAACTTGTAGAAGGAAGGGCTTTATTTAACTCGGAGCATCAGCAAGCTACTGCCTTAAAATCCGAGCTCCCCGAATGCACAATTTCTGTCCCTTTTTATGGGCTCACAACACTAAAGATTTCGCATGAAAGGGTTGTGATTGATTTGATCAAGCACAGGGGGTACGTGACAGGGGCTGCATGCACTGGTGGTGAGAGTGAAACAGAACAGGGCAGGGAGTTTCACAGTGTTCCTTCTATACAGTGTCTGGAATCTATGAATAACATTGGTTTCTAAGTTATGAGTTGATTTTTAACTACTGGGTTTAGGCCACGCAGGCCCAGGCCTGGTTTCGGGCCTTGCACCGGGCTGCCTGTCTTTGGTTTTATTTCCTTGTTGTTTTCTTAAAACAGGTACTGAGTATAAAACAATATGAGAGGGTCTCTGTCTTCCCTCACTATTACTTAGTGTAAATCTAAAGTTAATCGTGACTAAGAAATAAAATACTGGCTTTCTTCTTCATTTCCTCACTTCTTTCTTCCTCTCTCTTCCTCCTCTTTTCCACATCTTTTGTTTTAGTGTGAACCATATTTAAAAGAAAATACTTGATCCTTGAGTTTTTTAAGGTGCTGGAACTTAAGCAAATTATGCATGCTTCTCTTTTCTAGGAGCTTACAAGTGGTACTATAAAACAAGTGCAGCAAAACAACCTTAAAAATAGTGGACTTTTTAATGGTCTAATTTTGTGGGTGGCAAAAAAAGGCCTTCCTGTTGCAGTGCTGTTCCCTGGTGAAAATAAAGGCTTTTAAGTCAGTTCATCTGGCTCATTGACTTGTCAGCCATCCAGCCTGAGGCAAGCCTCTTAACTGTTACTAAGACTAAAAGTCCTTATTTGTAAAAAAAAGAAAAAGGGAGAATAATAACAACCTTTAGAAATTCTTTGAGAATTAAAGGTGCTTAGAGTAGCTCCACACATTGCTCAATATTTTTGCATTCAGTAAATATTATTTTCATTCTTTAGTTCATTTGTACTTGCAATTCCGCAACAAAAACTGTAGAATGTTAGGGCTAGCAGGGACGTATTTATTAAAATAAAACGTGGTTCTTTGTGTTAAAGCTAAAAACAACAACGTAGCACACAAAAAGACAAAACTTAGGGCTTAGGATCAGAAGTAACTTCTTCAAGCATAAATAATGATTAGTTTACAGTTACACAAGTTGAAAGTACAAAAACCCAGAATGTAGTGGTTATATACAATTGATTGATTTTCTAAGACTTTATCTCATTTCAAAATTCAAGTTACCTTAAAGAGAGATAACATCTTAAGTCTAGTTATCACTTACAGTGTTACTGATTATAGACTTACTAAAATACTCCCAGAAGTAGATAGTCATAACTTTTATATTTCATATAAAATTAGAAACTGTAAAGATGGAACATACCACATGCTTTGAGGGGAACACCCAGCAGAAATAAATATGTATATGTATGTATATGGACTACCAAAGGACTGAGGGAGAACCTCTGTGCTAGGCATTTATCCTCTGATATTGCATTACTTAAAAAAAAATCCTATATTAATATTATGTCATGGATGGTATTATCATCATTTTGAAGAAAAAATATGAGGTTCAGAGAGAAATTCAGTAATGAGCAATAGAGCCTATATTCAAAATGAGTTCAGTTTGTCTTCAAAATTCATGGTATTCCCGTTATATCATAAAGCCTTCAGCCAAGACCGACAACCTAATGGACAAAAAGTCCAACTTTTCTGTTCTGTCCAGGTTATGGTCCCCAGCATAAACTTATAGACACTTTTGGTGATCCAGAAGAAATCAACAACTCTTATTTAAAGGTCACAAGTAAGAGAAAATAGGACCTTAAGCCTAAAAAAAAAGAGTAGAAAACAATAAGTAAACCTGGCTGGGCGCAGTGGCTCATGCCTGTAATCCCACACTTTGGGAGGCAGAGGCGGGTAGATCACAAGGTCAGGAGATCGAGACCAGCCTGTCCAACATGGTGAAACCCCATCTCTACTAAAAATACAAAAATTAATTGAGTGTGGTGTCACATGCCTGTAATCCCAGCTACTCGGGAGGCTGAGGCAGGAGAATCGCTTGAACCCAGGAGGCAGAGGTTGCAGTGAGCAGAGGCCACACCAGTGCACTCCAGCCTGACAGCAGAACAAGACTCCATTTCAAAAAAAGAAAAGAAAAGAAAAACCTAATAATTAAGAAGCAGACTAGTTATTTATCTCTGCAAATATCATAATAGACCTCCCCCAGTTTTTCTTTCCTCGACCTCCTCCTCCATTCCCACTGTCCTCACTAGAGGCTCATTATTTGGGGTTTATAAAAATAGTCTTCCTAAATTTATGTAGCACTTTGTACTTTATGAGACATATTCACATTTATTTTTTAGTTCCTATCGTTCTAATGGTAGTCCCCAGAGGCAAGAGGGGCAGGTAATTGGGATTTTTGTCTTTTAGGTTTGTAGAAATGGTAAGAGTTCTAGGAAATTAGTAGAATTTCCTAGATGAAGACAGACAGAGGCACTTAGAATCATGGCATGTACATTAAGAGGGCAGCTTGCCTCTTAACAGATACTGCTTGTAGTGGGTCTTGATAAATTGAGCAGGAAAAAAACCTGTATTCTGCATTTAGGCCTCCGCAGCTCAAAGTATTTATTCAACTTCATTGTAAATGTTATTGATTATTTTCTAATTACTTCTAATTACTTTCTAATTACATAGTCACCATCATCATCCACAATTGCAGATTTGGACATGTGTGTTTTTTTTAATATAAGGAGGACACAGAGAGAAATAAATAGTCCTCAACCAACGGGGTGATAATAGTCAACCAGAGCTATGCCTATTTTGTTCACCTTGTGTCTTAGTGCCTTACACCTGCTAATTAGTAGGTGTTTGTGGAATATTCACCATTTATCTGATTTACCTTCTCTGACACCACAAAATATGGGGGGGTTATATATCTTTTCCTATTTAACCCAGGAGTAGCTATGTGACTTTCTTTAGTCAGTGAAATTTTGGCAGATGTGATGTCATTTCATGAAATAGCTTTAAGAACTAGTGTTTAGTTCAATATTGTCTCTTTTTTCCCTGTATCTGTGATCAAGGAAAAATAGAGATGAAATCTCTGTCAAACTGAATCAGTGGATAACCAAAGTGAGCAGAACCTTCTTATGAACTTGCAATGGACACACAGTGTGAGTAAAATGGGTATTTTATAAGAATAAAATTGGCCGGTCATGGTGGCTCACGCCTGTAATCCCAGCACTTTGGAAGGCCGAAGCGGGTGGATCACGAGGTCAAGAGATGAGACCATCCTGGCTAACATGGTGAAACCCCGTCTCTACTAAAAATACAAAAAATTAGCTGGGCCTGGTGGCGGGCGCCTGTAGTCCCAGCTACTCAGGAGGCTGAGGCAGGAGAATGGCGTGAGCCTGGGAGGCGGAGCTTGCAGTGAGCGGAGATGGCGCCACTGCACTCCAGCCTGGGCCACAGAGCCAGACTCCGTATCAAAGAAAAAATTAATAATAATAATAAAATTAACTCAGTGAAGCCATTGAGTTTTCAGGCTGTTTATTATTGAAGCATAAGCTCACCAACCTCGATGGATAGAGTGTCTAATATTAATTGAATAAGTTAATAAAGAATGGACTTGTTTTTAGTTTCTGATACTGACCATTGATATGGTTTGGCTGTGTCTATACCCAAATCTCACGTCGAATTGTAATTCCCAATGTTGGACGAGGGACATGGTGGGAAGGCAGATTTCCCCCTTGCTGTTCTCATGATAGGAGTTCTCATAAGATCTTGTTGTTTAAAAGTGGGTAGCACTTCCCTTTTGCTCTCTCTCTCTTGCTCTGCCATGGTAAAACCTGCTTGTTTCCCCTTCGTGTTCTTCCACGCTTGTAAGTCTCCTGAGGTCTCCCAGCCATGCTTCCTGTACAGTCTGTGTAACTGTGATTCAACTGAAAATCTTTTCTTCATAAATTACCCAGTCTTAGGTAGTTCTTTATAGCAATATGAGAATAGACTAATATAACTATGTTATTTGCAAATGACTTGTTATTTGCTATAGGAAATTCAAAATTGCATACTGAAATTTTGCAAAAAATCTATAATATTTTTACTCATAAAACTTAATTTATAAATTATGCATATAATTATAAAAATAATTCTGCCTTTGAATGAAGGGCAGTTTCATCAAGCAGCTACTAGGTAACAGGGTTTATATAGGTCCACAGTAAGAATGTGAAAAGAGAGATATTTATTTGCAATCCTTTATTTATTGAGTGCCTACCGTAAGCCAGGTATTTTGTTTAATATTTTATATTATTAAAACAAATAACGTGAATCTCTGCTGAGTAGTTATTTTCTTTACCTCTAGAAAACTGTAATCAGTTTTTGGAATGATTTTAGGCCATTTGCTAATGATATAGATACATATATAACTTCTTTCAGTAAACAATGTTTACATTTCAAACATGACTCTTATTACATATATATGTATCTATATCATTATATATTAAAAATATATAGATCTATGAACATGTGTGTGTGTGTGTGTGTTTTCTGGAGTCTCTGTACTACCAGAACATCAAAACTTTAGGTCTTTCCAGTGACTAAAATTCAGTGTAACACTTAAAAAAATAAAAAACACATTGAAATGGGAACCCCTCTTGTCTGGTCCCTAACAGTTGCTGTGATTGGAATTGATGTATTTGTTCTTCTCTATAACTGCAGCCATGGCATTGCAGGACAACAGTCATTTAAATACTATAAGCTGAAAATAACATGGATAAGAGCCATGTTTGATGTTCATATGTGGTTTCTTGGCATCTTGTGTGCAGATCCATCTGTTAGATGGCAGAGTGCCTACACACAAGGTATTAAGCCAGTTTCATTGGGGGTAATAATGCTAATTAAGAGTAGTACTCCGTGGGCAAGCTGCCTAATGTTACAACTACCATCTCCTTGTTGAATCTTCTCTTTTGTCCTGGATTCTCCATCGTGTATATAAGCCTCTTTAAATCAATCTACTTTGTGTGGGTTTTTTTTCTTTTTCTTTTTTATTGTTTTTGGCAGTGACTGACTACTTGGACATTGGCTATAAATACAAAATTGGGGGGTGCATATTGAGTGGCCAAGTTTAAAGGATACTAAGAGCTATACACATTGATCACTCATTCTGAAAGAAAATTACCAGTGAATTTAAATACAAGTCAGAAAGACAAAAAGTCTTTCTGCTTCATATTGCATCTTTTCTTCTTTCTCAATTATCTTAGGATGCTCACTGCAGAAGTAGTACTCCAACACATATAAATAGAACAAGCTATTGAATGAATGAAGAGACCACTGAATAATCAATAATTTAATTAAATCATTATAGGCCTAAAATTGATCAGGTGAAAATGTAACACAAGAGACTACATTCCTAGACCATAGGTCGAATGTTTAGGGAGAAATTGCAGGAGGTATCATGGACCTGGGGAAAGATAATCATAAAAGCTGCTTCAGATAGTGAAAGCTGAATGGTACTGAAATTGCTTGTTTATGTTAATGAGTTTTAGACATTTAATTTAAATTGATATTAATTTATAAAGCATTTATTTACTCTGGATGTCAGTCATGGCTATTTTGGGGAGGAGATTACAATAAGTCCAAATGCAGGTCCTTAAGGAACATATAGATTAATGAGGTAAGTTAAAAACAAGAAGCAATTGCCTTTAATATAAGGCAGAATAATATATATGCTAGGTAAATTTTTAAAACCATGTTCTGGAAACATAAAGAATGAAATTTTTATGATTGTTTCACTATGGAAGCCTTTCAAAGAAGAAGTTATGAATGAGTTGAGAATTTAAGAAAACAATATATTCCAGTAAGGCAATAATAAATGGTGGCCTGGAGGTATTCCTTTCAATGACCATGAGTAAAGGAATGAAGGTTAAGGTTTGCTTTGTGATATAGGTCTAAATGAGTTCATCTTGAAGAACTTTCACAATGAAAAACCTTGAAGGCAGTGGTGATACATCACAGGCTTGATGTGGGTAGTAGAAGATCAGACAGTTATTTTAGGTAATTAAGTTTGGCAGTAGCATGAAAATGGTTTTGGGCAGGTGAGAAACCTGAGTTTAAAAAATCAAGTTAGGAGGATATTTTAGAAAAAAGAGTAATTGTAACAAAATCCTCCTTTTGTACTAGCAGCCACTTTGTAGGCATAAGTTGTTTTTTTTTTTTTTTATTATCCACTTAAATTTGTGTCGGCAGAATATCTAGAAATAGAAAAGAAATATGAATTTAAGATGTAAATTGGTTACCTAAATAATTCTTAATAGAAGACCAAGAGTTGTAAACATGATACATATTTTACATACCCATGAAGTGAGAAAAAGAGAAAAACCTTATATTAAATATCAATAATAATGATATAAAAATCACTGTATGCAGGTACATTTCTTGATATAACAGCCACTGTATGCAGTTGTATTTCTTAAACTTTTTTTTCTGTAATGAATGGAAATAAACACATTTAAGGATGTTAGAATTTCTTCTGCCTTACTCTCAGAATAATTTCCAAAAAGGGCTTATGGAAGAGGAGAGAGAAAAAATAGCCAAAACACAATTTATGAAAAAAATCCAACCAGATATCCAACAAATGCAAATGAGGAATAGAAGCAGACAAGAGCAGGTAACAGTAATTATTGCCATCTGATAGTCAAGGATAAAGAAAAGGCCCTTTTAAATTCCGTTTACTTTTCACCAAATTTCAGAATGAAAATTACCCATGATATCACCCTTTCGAATGTGAATATATTGCCTGAGGGAGCTTGTCTGAGCCTGAAGTTGCCCAGTAGAGATTAGAATGGAAGGATTAGATAACAGGTGTGCTTGTTTTAACAAAGTGTAATTCTGTGAAAATTCAAGGTCCTTCTAGTATTGTTAATTAATAGCTTTATGAAATCCCACCTCAGTCCTCTTCCCGTAGGCTTTGCTTCTTTTTGCTTCCCTACTCTCATTACGGGTAAGCCAAATGTATTAGAACTTGGTGCATGGCAGAGGGGCGTCCATGGAGAAACCTATTTGGAGTAAGCAGATTTGAATTACAAGAAGCAAGAACTGTATTATGCAAATGTTCTATTAAAATTACTCTAAAATTGAATTTAAATTACACTGCTCCACACAGAATTAGGCATTGAAAACGAGAATAGATCTGAAATGTAGTGGGCTCTGAAAGTTCTTTGTGACTGGGCCTTTTCAGCCAGAAAAAAAGGTAATGGGCAGCAAGACCATTCAGAGAAAGGGACACAAACACATGAAAAAGACTCTAGTATGAATGAGTGTCCAAAAGATTGTTACTAACCAATATAACATTTTAAAGCATGTTTTTTTCTCTACATATTTAGGTAAGAATGATCATATTACATATTTAGATAACAATTACCTTATTGCGCTGCTACAATGCTTTTTTTCTTTCTTAGAAGAATATGCCAGAAAGTACTTTAAGTATGGCAATGTATAAATTATAGTCTTTGTGCTATGTTGAGCAAGTCCATGGAATTGGCCACCTAAAAGAGACAACTCTTAATTGCCTGAAAATGATTACTTGTCTTATGTTTGTGAAGAACTTCCATCATTCAAAAGGCAAGCCTCTTCATTGTTAAGATTCAAAAATAAAGATACTTTAGTTAGGTGGAAAGGATTGGTATGAAAAGCTGCAATACTTTAATTTTTGCTATTAAAATCACAGAAATTATGCAAATATTTTAAATTCTATAAATTGTATGAAAAATTTCTTCTCTTTTTTTTTTTTCTTCAGCAGCAGAGAATTCCAGGGCATAACCCACTTTCTGGACATATCCTCTTTTCCTCCTGTTTCTCTGATTATCTCTGAATCTGCCTTTGAGGATAAGCCAGTCAATGAAGTTCTATCTAGTATGCTGGTATAAGAGGGGGCACCTACCATCACTTCTAATTCTCTGTAGTTGGAAGCGATTCTTTCCATTTTTTAGCGATCTTATAATCAGTCAAATCAGTGTTACTATTGGGGTAAACATACATATCTGGAGACCTCAACACGGGAAAGTAGTATAGGAAGAGCTGATAATTGGCCACTCTTTCTTTCAAAAAAAATTATATTTGGGGTACATGTGAAGGTTTGTTACATAGGTAAACTTGTGTCTTGGGGGTTTGCTGTACAGATTATTTCATCACCCAGGTATTAAGCTCAGTACCCAATAGTTATCTTTCCTGCTCTTCTCTCTCCTCCCACCCTCCACCCTCCAATCGGCCCCACTGCCTGTTGTTTTCTTCTTTATGTTCATGAGCTTTCATCATTTACCTCCCACTTATAAGTAAGAAGATGTGGTATTTGTTTCTGATCCTGCATTAGTTTTCTAAGGATAAAGCCTCCAGCTCCACCCATGTTCCCACAAAAGACATGATTTCATTCATTTTTATGGGTGCATATTATTCCATGGTGTATATGTATCACATTATCTTTATCCAATCTGTCATTGATGGGCATTTAGGTTGATTCCATATCTTTGCTATTGTGAACACTGCTGCAGTGTACATTTGTGTGCATGTGTCTTTATGGTAGAATGATTTATATTTGTCTAGGTATATACACTCTAATAGGTTTGCTAGGTCAAATGGTAGTTGGGCTTTTATTTCTTCGAGGAATCATCATACTGCTTTCCACAATGGTTGAAAAAATTTACATGCCCACCAACAGCGTATAAGTGTTTCATTTTCTCTGCAACCTTGCCAGCATCTGTTACTTTTTGACTTTTTAATAATATCCATTCTGACTGGTGTGAGATGGTATCTCATTGTGGTTTTGATCATACATAATCAACCACAGCAATCTTTTCCAATGAGTTAGAACTTGGCTTCAGATCCTTGTTAACACAGAACTCTAGCCTCTATTGTTTGATAAAATTTTCCATAAAGACAAAGCCCATTTTGTAATACATGCATAGACCCAAGAGTCTAAAAAACTGTTTTCTGGTCCTGGTTCTACCACTTGAGCAACTCACTGAGCTTCATTTAGATTCCTTAAGCCTTAGTTTGACTAAGACATGTCTGGGAGCTTAATTGCTAACTTTGAGTTCCTTTCTTCCCTCATACAGTTTTAGAAATTTTCACAAAGATTTTATGAGTTATAAAATTTATTAACTTTCCAAGTTTCTTCTCAGTTTTTCTGTCTGCCAATAATACTACACAGCTATCCGTATGACAGGACTGAGAATTCTAGCATCTTTGGTCATGTTTGCATTTCTATAGACAAGATCCGTATCTTGTTTTTGAAGATGGTTGGTGTTTGGGGGTGGTGGCCAGGGGTGTATATGGTTCTAAAGGGGTTCATAACAGTTACAGGCAGACATATATTGGCATGAAGGAATATTTTTCAGTTCTATATAAGATACTAAACTGTCCAAGTTCTTCTAACTTTAGGAAGTTTTGTCAAACAGGGAAGTTCTTAGTTCATTTTGTTTATAGTATCAGATCTATGTATACTTATTAATCTTATACCTCAATAACATTTATTTTCTACCTGAATACAATGGCAATTACGAAAATAACCACTACTTTGCAAATATGCCATCTCATCCCTAAATAGAGATGAAGTTGCTTTAGTTTTCAGGTACTATTTATTCCTTCATTAACATTATTCATTGTCTAGAGTCTTCCAAGTGCCTGGCCCAGGGTCAGGAACTATGCATATAAAGATGAGAAATCTGCTCTCAAGAAGCTCAAGTTCCAATGAGGAAAGCAGACATGTACATGAATTATTATGCTGTGTGAAACACTAGAATAGAGTAAGTTGAAAATACTTTAGATCATAGAAGAAGAGTGCAACTAGCTTTTGTCTTTACCCCTTCCACATCTGTACTTTTTCATCATCCATGTTCTCAAGTGGTTTCACCACTGACAGCTATGCTAATTCTCTTGGTAACTGTTTAAGAATATTGCTGAGTTTCTGTTGGAAAAGAATGTCTTTAATCATGACTAGGAGACTATTTTGATCGAAGAGATTAGACTTATTAATTCCAATATTTGAAGGGCAACATCATATTTAGTTCCCAGGAACTCCTTTCACAATATCTTGGTCACTTTACCATCAAAGCTAAGATAAAATAAATGGCTATTCTCTGCTATCTCGTTGAGACTTCCCTTCCAGTTCTGGAATCCTTCCTTAGATAGCTGCTACATTTTCAGGATGCTAGTACAGGGTATGATCTCACTATTTAGGTGTGATCCTCCTCTCTCTCACATTGTAGAGAATTTGTGCTAAAATTCCCATGAGTATATTGCAATATAATAACACAATCACAACACTCACGTAACTCCACAATCCAAAATTAGTATTTCCTCTCTCCCTCCATTTACAAACAGGCAGTAATTTCTTGATTGCTTGTGTTTCCTGGCAAATTTCCTTTAATTAGTACGCCTGGTTTCCTGACACTAGCTGGAATAACCTGGTTGGAAACTTATTTTCTTGGCTGGAAGTAAAGCTTCAAAAACTTTTCACCACACAAATATATCTTTACACAAAGATACAGATTCACACAGTAGACATAAAGCAAAGATGCCTTATTTACTCCTTGGGTCAGTAGAGAGAAAAAAGGAGGAATCGTAACCAAAAGAATAATTAAGAGTTGAAATGTCTTATACAAGTTGAGGTTTGACATATGTTAACGTTAAAGAAGAGCAGGTACAGTTGTTCAAAATCCCTACTGGTCCTCAAGGAGGATTCTCACTTCTGTCATCTGCTCTCAGAGTTTCTAATAGTAGTGGCACTGACTGATTAGAGTCCTGTTGCCTTAGGCTGCCTTTTCCAACAGTTATCAAATCCTCTTATGCCTACTGCTGGTTGCAGGGCTGACCATTTTTCATATTAGCCAAGCATTTAAGGCTCTGAGTTACTCAAGAAGCCCAAGAATTAACTATTTAGGGGCTAAATTGCAAAAGCAAGAGTAATCAACTAGCCCTTTAAAAAATTATAAGTAAAATCTACTCAACACAGAACATTGATTTCTAAACAAAATATTATTTTCAAGTTTCATTAGCAAAATGTCTATACATAGCCTGTAATCATCTTGAGACCAAAAAAATAATAGCTCAGTATATCGCAAAGTAATGTTTTTCTGAGTGATCCACAGGAGGGGGATTCACCTGAACACCTTGCAAGACATGAATTCATATGCATTTTCAGCATGTCTTCTCCAACTTGATGAAAAAAATTCCAATCATAATACCTAGGATAACCCAACCTCCTTAGTCTTTTCAGTATTTAATATGGAATCACTATTTTATAGAACTTACTTTAGTGATTCACTCATAGAATGTCATGTTATATTATTTACGTATGTGGCAGCCCACTAAACTGTGAAGAGATTTAAACTGTGTCTCACTTACTTATTCCCTGACAGTTTGCACATAACAAAGTATACACTTTTATTATTATCTGTGGGGTCTGCCGACTACTATGGTCTACTGAATAAATGTAAATAGTTACTTTCTACCCAGAGCCTACATAGTGCCTACACTGAATCTCAACATTTTCCCCTCCATATTTTCATCTGCTTAGTCACTCTGTTCATTCAATGACTATTTTTCTTCAGTCTCTTCTCATCATCTTGTCAAAGTCATAAATTGCTAAACATACCTGCATGACTATCTATATTACACTAAAATTATATTTATTCACTGCATATAAAAATAAAACAAAATGAATTTTTTTAAAGCTTGAGTGCGTATTATTTTCCCACAGAATTGTCAAACCACTGCAATGTTTCTTTTCTTCTCTTCTACCAACCCCATCCTCACTATAAAGAATAGTTATAATCATAAAATTAGAATTGGTAGTAGGAGTAGTACAATGAACAGCATAAAATTAATGGACTGGGCACATAGTTGAGGCTATTATTACACATTTATAGACTATATTTATATTTATATTTTTGAAAGCGATGCCTAGAATATCATAGTATAGCCAAAGGAGAATAAGAAATGTTATTGGTGTTCTCTTCACGTTATCATTTTCTAAAACATAGCTTTAAATTAATTTTACCTGAGTCCATTTTCTTCTCTTTCTCCAGCTCAACTCTTTATACTTGAATTCCATTAGTTGGTTTCCTTATCTCCAAAGCAGGGACATAAGTAATAATACCTATATTTCAAAGACAATATGAAGATTAAATTGAGCAAAGCAAATGAAAAATATTCTTTGAGCTGTACATTGATATACAAATAGATTTCTGTTATTTCCATTGGAGGAGTGTTTAGATATTATAAGGCACACTAGGGATAAGGTTTATTTGGCAGCTGTCTTGTCACTCCAAATAAATTTATTTATCATGTATTTATTGAGGAATTTATAGCCTCTAGAGAATTTTCTCTGTGAAAGTACTGTTTTTGAATTTTTTTTTTCTTCTCCCACTCCACCCCTTTGGCTAGTTGAATTCTAGACAAATAATGTCTTAGCTGGGTAGCTAAGCTGCAACTAAATTCTCCAGGGATTTTCTATAATATGGATTCAACGCTTAGGAAAATTCAACTTAAAAGTGGAAAACATCTCTTAACTAGAGAATTATCTCCTTCAAGTTCTCTCTTCAGAAGTGATTTCTGTCTTAAGGTCTACCAAGTATTCTTGGCTTTTGTTCCTGCATATTTTTCCATGTTTAAAGTGTATTTTTCCGTTTAATTAGACTGTAAGCAATTCTAATGTCATTTTTGTTTCTGATATATTGATTTCTACAATATTTTGATTTTGATTAGTGATAACAAAATGGTAGTAATAATTATAAGGGTCTTAGTTTAAATATTTTCAAGTGGTACAGTTGAGAGTTTCATGATACAAGTTATATGTGTTTCATTGTGAAATAAATTATATACAGTAAGAGCTATTTGAAAAATAACCATTTATTATAGAAAGGTGGTTTTGGCCAGTGCTTTTCAAAAATTAAAAAAAAACCCAGAAGACTAAAATATATACTTTTTGAGAATAAGATTTTCCTTTTTTTGTTGTTTCATTTCATATGGTCTCTTAAATAGCCCTTATGGCATTTAAATGATGTGATTTCCCTAAAATTATTAACAATGTATGTAAGGATTTATGGCATGAAGTATATGTGGATATTTAAAATGGGGAAATGTGATTAATAAGTTTAAACAAATAGCAGATAAATTTATAAAATTTATAGTTGTGAATAAACTGTGTCCAAACATATTCAGTGACTATTACTAAAACATTATTATCATGCTATGATCTTTTCTGCTTGTGCATTGTTTTGCCACAAAATCATGACAAAAGCTTTCTAAGTTTCATGGCAGATAGTAGATGGTGATTATATTCAAGAGCAAGAAGGCTTTGAAAGTGATATTAACACAGATACAGATTTGTCTGTAATAATAAAAACACATCAGTGTAAGATATCCAATTTTACCTTGTTACATTAGAGGTTTTCAGAATAGATACTATCAGAATTTTACATTTAAACTCAAAAGCAACAAGGATTGATTAGTCATTGAGCTGGTAATGCTGGACTAGTGAATTTATTGTAGAAAATAAATGAAATAAAGTTGGGCAACAAATGCCTTTGAGAAAGTTATAAGAATATGTTTCAATAGCTTTTTTAAAAATGAGAATATTATCAAACAGTGCACTTGCTAATGACAGAAGTGAAATACTGTTCTTAACTACATCATTACTGATAATTGCTCCTACATTTTTACTTTGCAAATACTTACACATAAAGTGATCTTTCCCCTTTATAAAGTTTTGATTTAAAAGGAAATTTGCATCATAAAATAAAAAAAATGCTTTTGGGTTCCATAGATCAAAACTCAACGCATGTATTATTACATTTTTGTGATAATAATGATGTTAAGCTGAAATTCTCCATCTATTCTTTCTCCATTATTTATTCACCAACATTTTTCTGAATTTTATATAAAATATTATATGGAGTTATACAAATATGAAATATATACTATATATAATATGGCTTTAAGAAACTCAGCACCATTGGAAAGCCAGCAGTTTTCAATAACCATTTATATTAGCTAACTATTGCTGTGGGAAATGGCAAAAGAGGGAATGGAGACAAGGAATATAGATAACTCTTTCAAGGAATTTTGTTATGATGATCATAAGCCATTGAGTAATAATAATATTCAATGTAAAAAATTTAATTTAATTTATTAAATAAGATTACAATGGAGATGGAAGAGAATAAAATCCAATATAAGGTTAGACTTTCTACAAATTATGCTGGAAAAATTGAACATCCATACACAGAAAAAGAACCTTGACCCATACAAATTATCACATTAAAAAAATTAACACAAAATAGACCATAGTCTTACATGTAATACTTTAAAATTGTAAGCATTATAGAAAACAATAGGAGAACATTTTGGGGTTCTTGGAGAAGACAATGATTTATTAGATGCTACACCAAAAGCATCATTTATAAAAGAAAAAAAGTAACTAGACTTTATCAAAATTTGAAAAATCTACTCATCAAAAGATACTGTTAAGAAATGGAAAGTATAAGTCCGAGATCAGGAGACAATCTTTGCATGACTTCAATCTAATAATGGGTTTCTATGCAGAATATATACATAATTCTCCAACTGTCTAACAAAACAAAACAAAAATAATAAAAATGGTCAAACGCCTTGAACAGACATTTCACCAAAAAAGATACACAATAGCAAATGAAAAGGTGTTCAACACCATTAGTCATTAAGAAAAACAAATTAAAAACCCAATGAGATATCACTGCATACGAATTAGAAAGAATAAACGTATCTGAGACTATAAGGTGCTCATGAAGGTGCAAAGCAGGTGGAGCTCTCATACACTCTTGGTGTGAATGTAAAATGGCACAGCCACTTTAGAAAACAGTTTATCAGTTTCTTATAAAGTTAAGCATAAACCCCAGACACCCCTCTTTTAGGGATTTATGCAAGAGAAATTAGCAATTATGATCATCTAAAAATCTGCACAATAATATCTATGACAGTCTTATTTATAATAAAAAATTAGAAACAACCCAAATTGCTTCCACTGGTGAATGGATATACTGATATATCCAAACAATGGAATACTACTCAGTAATTAATGTGAATAAATTAGTGATACTTATTCATATTATAAGTGAATCACATATAAGATTCATGGATGAATCTCAAATGAATTATGGTAAGTGAAAGAAGCCAGACTCATAAAACTACATAGTATGTGATTCCATTTTTATGACATTCTGGAAAAGGCAAGGACAATTTTTTGGATGACATACTGTTCTACATCTTCATTGTAGAGGTGTTTGTATAACTGCAGTTGACAGTTGGGGTAAGGGATGTTTGAACAATGCTGGGGTAAGGGATGTTGACCCCGCACAGTTGAAAATCCATATATAATTTTTGACTCCCCCAAATCTTAACTACTAATAGCCTACTGTTAACAAGAAATCTTACCAATAGTATAACAATAGATTAACACATATTTTGCATGTGTATTATATACTTTATTCTTATAATAAAGTAAGCTAGAGAAAATGTTCTTAAAAAATAAGGAAGGGAAAATACATTTACAATACTGCACTGTATTTATTGATTCTGTGAGTTTACCTCTGTTTATAAGATGAATCCTCTGTCTGTAATGGACAGAAACCACAGCTGCAGATCTCAGTCTATGGTATATATCAAGCAATTCAATTTTTTTTTGTTAATTTCATAGCTTTTCACTGACTCTTGGGAGCACTTCCTGCATCATCAGTGGTACTTCATATGGGTCTTCGAGGCTATGGAATTGCATTAAACATGATGAAAAATACTCAAGAACTGCAAAAGAACACTTTTTATTGTAATATGCAATTTACTAGAGAGGAACCCCTCATGCCACAAGCATTTTAAGTGGACACTTGCAACACTTAAACTCACTATAACAGCAACAGAAGATGATACAAAACTATTACAGTAGTATAGTATGTACAAAAGTTAATTTTATGCAGTTATGATTTAATACGACATCTTTATTTAAAATTTTCTTGACTATAAAGAGCACAATGTATGGTTTCTAAGTGTTGTATTTGTAGGTTTTGATAAATTTTAACTTTTTATAACAGATTTGTGTATGTTTTATGGTAGTAAATGATAAACTAAAATAAACTTACTATTTTGACAATTGGTGAACTATCACTTGGGATTCGAACAATTGTTCATAGGAAAGTTCCACTTTATACTTTTATTCCAGCATATAAGTAAAAAAAGTTAGAATAATACTATTTTGAAGCTTTATTAGATCTAGTCATTGGTCATCAATGGTTTGTAACATCACAGAAGGAGTTGTCTGTCTCTCTGTGATGTTAGAAACCATGTTAGACAAATATAATTGCCTCCTGAGGGAAGAATGCACATTCCTGATGAAATTATCTTGCCAAAAAAATGTACTAAAATGTAATCAAATCTGTTTTTTTCAGCAAAATTAATTTATTAGGTGTTTAAAAATTTTTTTTAATACCTTAAGTTCTAGGGTATATGTGCACAACGTGCAGGTTTGTTACATATGTATACATGCACCATGTTGGTGTGCTGCACCCATTAACTTGTCATTTACATTAGGTATACCTCAAGGTATACATTAGGTTAAACGATGCCTTGTATACACAGTCAGCAAAAACCAGACTGTGGGAAACTTTATATTTCTTTAAAAATAAATAGTAAGAAAAGAAAAAACAGTATGGATAAAAGAGACTTAAAAGACACATTAATTTTGTTGTCTGAAATTTATTGAATCCCAATTCAGACAAATTGTTATGACATTTAAAGGATAATGCGAAATTTGGTCATTGACTAAATATTTGATGACAACAATTCATTATGGTTATTTTTTAAAAAGTGATAATGTCATAATTTTTAAAACGTTTTAATCATTTAGAAATACATGCGGGATTTCTTGCAAAAAATCCTACAATATTCTGAACTTGCTTCAAAACAATTTGGAGATAGGGGTAATGGGTCTGAGATGAGATGATGTGTTGAAGCTGAGTAGTGATGGTTGCAAGGGTTTCTTTTTTTCTTTTCTTTTCTTTTTTTCTTTTGTTTTTTTTTTTGAGACAGAGTTTTGCTCTTTTGCCCAGGCTGGAGTGCAGTGCCATGATCTCGGCTCACTGCAACGTCTGCATTCCGGTTTCAAGTGATTCTCCTGCCTCAGCCTCCTGAGTAGCTGGGATTACAGGCACATGCCACCATGCCTGGCCAATTTTTGTATTTTTAGCAGGGACAGGGTTTTACCATGTTGGCAAGGATGGTCTCGAAGTCCTGACCTCGTGATCCACCTGCCTTGGCCTCCCAAAGTGCTGGGATTACAGGCGTGAGCACCTCCCACACCTTGGCCTGCTGGCCATAAGGGCTTCTTTATGTTGTCTTGTCTCCTTTTGTGTATGTTTAAAGTTTTTCATAATAAAACTAAGTGTCAGGCCTCTTCAAAGTCATTATGTTTATCTTATTCATAAAGGGACCTCACTTGGTTGAACAGGTATTATCAACCTACACTTTGTCACATCTTATTGTATTTCATATCACTACTAGGAGCATGCTTTATTTTCACCCATCTTGCTTTCAGATGTCGACAAATATTCAATTTCAATTTTTTTTTTAAATAAAACTTTGGGTGGATCTCTTGCTATGGATATAGTTGTTAAATCTCTATCAGGTATTGTTAAAAGCTGTCAAAAGAACAGCAATGTACTCTACAGATGGCAAGAGACAGATACATGAACAATTGTGCAGATTTCATCATTGGAGTTTAGGTTTGTTTTATAAGTAACTATCCAGATTTTTAAAAGTCAGATTAATTCATTTGTGAGACAACAAATAAAACATTAAGAAGCTAGTAGAGTCAGGCAATTTCAATATTTCAACCTGGGAAGATACGTAGGCTTTCCTAAAGGTACACAGGTCTACTTGGTGGTAGAAGTTAGAGCACAGCCTTTGAAGTTGGTCAGGAGCCTCTACTGCTACATTTATCAGCTGTATGACTTTGGGAAAGCCATTTAAATTTTTTGAGTTCTGTTTTCCTCATCTAAGCCTGAAAGCTATGGCAGGACAGTAGGGAAATATAAAAGATTTTAGAGCTAGGTAATAACCCGATTTACTCAATACACAAGGGCAAAGCTGGCCTCTGAAATCCATGAAATTTATGTAGTGGCTATTTGCGGTTTTATACTTTCCTCTCCCTTGAAAGGGAAACGGGACTACTTCACAACTGCAAAGGCAGTGGCAAAATGATATATGACTGAGATTTGAGTGTCATTCAGACATGTATGTCTAATGGACTGGAATTAATTTAGCTGCTGTATCAGCAAACCAAACCAATAACTACCTAGGTGTGCCCTGTCTAGCTTTGCTGAGAGAACAAAAAGGCATCAAACAAAAATATTGACAACTAGGCCGGGCACGGTGGCTCACGCCTGTAATCCCAGCACTTTGGGAGGCTGAGGCGGGTGGAGCACGAGGTCAAGAGATCGAGACCATCCTGGCTAACACGGTGAAACTCCGTCTCTACTAAAAATACAAAAAATTAGCCGGGCACTGTGGCAGGCGCCTATAGTCCCAGCTACTTGGGAGGCTGAGGCAGGAGAATGATGTGAACCTGGGAGGCAGAGCTTGCAGTGAGCCGAGACAGCGCCACTGCACTCTGGCCTGGGCGAAAGAGCAAGACTCCGTCTCAAAAAAAAAAAAAAAAAAAAAAAAAATATATATATATATATATATATATATATATATATATATATATATTGACAACTAATTTTCAAAAGATACCTTTTTTTAAAATTATATTTTAACTTCTGGGATACATGTCGAGGAGTTGCAGGTTTGTTACATAGATATAACACGTGCCATGGTGGTTTGCTGCACCCATCAACCCATCACCTACATTAGGTATTTCTTTTAATGCTATCCTTCCCCAAGCCCCCAACCCCCCGACAAACCCTGGCGTCCCCCTCCCTGTGTCCATGTGTTCTCGTTGTTCAACTCCCGCTTATGAGTGAGAACGTGCAGTGTTTGGTTTTCTGTTCTTGTGTTAGTTTGCTGAGAATGATGGTTTTCAGCTTCATCCATGTCCCTGCAAAGGACATGAACTCATCCTTTTTTATGGCTGCATAGTATTCCATTGTGAATATGTGCCACATTTTCTTTATCCAGTCTATCATCAATGGGCATTTGGGTTAGTTCCAAGTCTTTGCTATTGTGAATATTGCTGCAATAAATACACGTGTGCATGTATCTTTACAGTAGAATGACTCATAATCCTTTTGGTATATACCTAGTAATGGGATTACTGGATCAAGTGTTATTTCTGGTTCTAGATCCCTGAGGAATCACCACACTGTCTTCCAGAATGGTTGAACTAATTTACACTCCCACCAACAGTGTAAAAGTGTTCCTATTTCTCAAAATCCTCTCCAGCATGTTGTTTCCTGAATTTTTAATTATTACCATTCTAACTGGCATGAGACGGTATCTCATTGTGGTTTTGATTTGCATTTCTCTAATGTCCAGTGATGACGAGGTTTTCTTCACATGTTTGTTGGCCGCATGAATGTCTTCTTTTGGGAAGTGTCTGTTCATTTCCTTCACCCACTTTTTGATGGGTTTGTTTGTTTTTTTCTTGTAAATTTGTTTAAGTTCTTTGTAGATTCTAGATATTAGCCCTTTGTCAGATGGATAGATTGCAAACATTTTCTCCCATTCTGTAGGTTGCCTGTTCACTCTGATGATAGTTTCTTTTGCTATGCAGAAGCTCTTTAGTTTAATTAGATCCCATTTGCCAATTTTGGCTTTTGTTGTCATTGCTTTTTGGTGTTTTAGTCATTAAGTCGTTGCCCATGCCTATGTCCTGAATGGTATTGCCTAGGTTTTCTTGTAGGGTTTTTATGGTTTTAGGTTTTATGTTTAAGTCTTTCATCTGTCTTGAGTTAATTTTTGTATAAGGAAGGGGTTCAGTCTCAGTTTTGTGCATATGGCTAGCCAGTTTTTCCAACACCATTTATTAAATAGGAAATCCTTTCCCCATTTCTTGTTTTTGTCAGGTTTGTCAAATATCAGATGGTTGTAGATGTGTGGTGTTATTACTGAGGCCTCTGTTCTGTTCCATTGATCTATATATCTGTTTTGGTACCAGTACCATGCTGTTTTGTTTTTTTTGTTGTTGTTTTTTTTTTTAACTGTAGCCTTGTAGTATAGTTTGAAGTCAGGTAGCATAATGACTCCAGCTTCGTTCTTTTTGCTAAGGATTGTCTTGGCTATATGGGCTCTTTTGGGGCTCCATATGAAATTTAAAGTAGTTTTTTTCTAATTCTGTGAAGAAAGTCAATGGTAGCTTGATGGGGATAGCATTGAATCTATAAATTACTTTGGGCAGTATGGCCATTTTCACGGTATTGATTCTTCCTATCCATGAGCATGGAATGTTTTTCCATTTGTTTGTGTCCTCTCTTATTTTCTTGAGCAGTGGTTTCTAGTTCTCTTTGAAGAGGTCCTTCACATCACTTGTAAGTTGGATTCCTAGGTATATTTTTCTCTTAGTAGCAAGTGTGAATGGGCGTTCACTCATGATTTGGCTCACTGTTTGTCTAGTACTGGTATATAGGTATGGTTTTGATTTTTGTACATTGATTTTGTATTGTGAAACTTTGCTAAAGTTGCTTATCAGCTTAAAGATATTTTGGGCTGAGACGATGGGACTTTCTCAATATACAATCGTGTCATCTGCAACCAGAGGCAATTAGACTTCCTCTCTTCCTAGTTGAATACCTTTTATTTCTTTCTCTTGCCTGATTGCCCTGGCCAGAACTTCCAACACTATGTTAAATAGGAGTGGTGAGAGAGGGCATCCTTGTCTTGTGCCGGTTTTCAAAGGGAATGCTTCCAGGTTTTGACCATTCAGTATGATATTGGCTGTAGGTTTGTCATAAATAGCTCTTATTATTTTGAGATGCATTCCATCAATACCTAGTTTATTGAGAATTTTTAGCATGAAGTGGTGTTGAATTTTATCAAAGGCCTTTTCTGCATCTACTGAGATAATCATGTGTTTTTTGTCACTGGCTCTGTTTATGTGATGGATTACATTTATTGATTTGTGTATGTTGAACCACCCTTGCATCCCAGGGATGAAGCCAACTGGATCGCGGTGGATAAGCTTTTTGATGTGCTGCTGGATTCAGTTTCAAGTATTTTGTGAAGGATTTTTGCATTGATGTTCATCACGGATATTGGCCTGAAATTTTCTTTTTTTGTTGTATCTCTGCCAGGTTTTGGTATCGGGATGATGCTGGCCTCATAAAATGAGTTAGGGAGGAGTCCCTCTTTTTCTATTGTTTGGAATAGTTTCAGAAGGAATGGTATCAGCTCCTCCTTGTACCTCTCTTAGAATTTGGCTGTGAATCTGTCTGGTCCTTGGCTTGTTTTGGTTGGTAGGCTATTGATTACTACCTCAATTTCAGACCTTGTTATTGGTCTACTCAGGGATTTATCTACCTTTGATCTTTGGTGTTGACCTTTGGATGGGGTTTTTGAGTGGACATCTTTTTTGTTGATATTGATGTTATTCCTTTCTGTTTGTTAGTTTTCCTTCTAACAGGCCCCTCTGATGTACATCTGCTGGAGTTTGCTGGAGGTCTACTCCAGACCCTTTTTGCCTGGGTATCACCAGCAGAGTCTGCAGAACAGCAAGGATTGCTGCCTGTTCCTTCCTTTGAAGCTTTGTCCCAGAGGGGCACCCACCAGATGCCAGATGGAGCTCTCCTGTATGAGGTGTCTGTTGACCCTTGCTGGGAGGTGTCCCCCCGAAGTCAGGAGGCATGGGGGTCAGGGACCCACTTGAGGAGGCACTCTGTTCCTTGGCAGAGCTCAAGTGCTGTGCTGGGAGATTCGCTGCTCTCTTCAGAGCCAGCAGGCAGAAACATTTAAGTCTGCTGAAGCAACGCCCACAGTAGCCCCTTTCCCCAGGTGCTCTGTCCTAGGGAGATGGAAGTTTTATCTATAAGTCCCTTACTGGGGCTGCTGCCTTTTTTTCAGAGATGCCCTGCCCAGAGAGGAGGAATCTGAGAGGTAGTCTGACTACAGCGGCTTTGCCAAGCTGCAGTGGGCTCAGCCCAGTTGGAAATTCCTGGTGGCTTTGTTTACACTGTGAGGGGAAAACTGCCTACTCAAGCCTCAGTAATGGTGGATGCCCCTCCCCGCACCAAGCTCCAGCATCCCAGGTTGACTTCAGACTGCTGTGCTGGTAGTGAGAATTTCAAGCCAGTGGATCTTAGCTTGTTGGGTTCTGTGTGGGTGGGATCCACTGAGCTAGACCACTTGGCTCCCTGGCTTCAGCCCCCTTTACAGGGGAGTGAATGCTTCTGTGTCCCTGGTGTTCCAGGAGCCACTGGGAGATACACACACACACACACACACACACACCTGCAGCTAGCTCGTTGTCTGCCCAAATGCCCACCCAGTTTTGTGCTTAAAACCCAGGGTCTGGTGGTGTAGGCACCTGAGGAAATCTCCTGGTCTGTGGGTTGTGAAGACTGTGGGAAAAGCGTAGTATCTGGGCTAGCGTGCACCGTTCCTCATGGCACAGTCCCTCATGACTTTCCCTGGCTAGGGGAGGGAGTTCCCTGACCCCTTGCACTTCCCGGGTGAGGAGACACCCCAACCTGCTTTGGCTCGCCCTCCATGGGCTGCGCCCACTGTCTGACCAGTCCCAGTGAGATAAGCCGGGTACCTCAGTTGGAAATGCAGAAATCTCCAACCTTCTATGTTGATCTCACTGGGAGCTGCAGACGGGAGCTGTTCCTGTTCCACCATCTTGCCACCTACCTCAAAGGGTATCTTAAAACTTTTAGCCTGATTTATAGACTAGAGCAAAATAAAAGGAAAAAGTGTCTTATCCAGATTTGTCCACACATTTCACCTGTCAGAGTTGGATATACTTTGAAGCAGTCCACACATGACCAAAGTGTCAATGAGAAAATATTTTGCCAGTTTGTAAATTCTGATTCTAAGACATGCTAAAGCAGATTTGGCACCTCCCTTTTTGATTCCCATTTCATGAATATTGATTAAGTATCTGCTTACATTTCTCTCTCTCTAAAACAATTACACATAATGTAAAAGTAATAATCATTACTTTGTGAGAAGACATAATTTCTTCCTGTCTTAAAAGAAAGAACAACATTGTAAAAAATGATGCTAAATAGTTGGGTATAATTGCAGATTTATTAGAATTATCTCTATCAACAGAAATTGCAATTTAACATATAATATTGGAAATATGCAAGAAAGGATTTTCCTGTGCGATTTTCTACAGTTGGAGTTTGAACTAAGATCTTTTACAGGTTTCCAAGTACTTAAATTATGCAAGTGGTTGACTGAGTGGCCTGAAGCATTCGGGAGACAAGCTTTTTCAGTTCATAATTTAAAAAAATGAATATCTTTGCAAATGTATATCAATATCTGCAGTTTCAATATTCAGCAATTTTGGGGAATGTAAGAAACTTTTCTCTGTTAAATTTAGAGCTGCTTAACATGGAGATTACCTGCCCCCCCCCAAAAAAAAAAGAAAAAGAAAAACATGAAGATTGAAATTGTGAAATAGTCTTCAAATTTAAAAATTAAGAATAATTATGGATTGGAACATAGCTTTGAGTATTCATCCATCTTATCATTTTAAGCATGTGTCTTTAACCCTCCAATTAGCAAATGCCTAATGTAGGAAATAAATAATTGATAAACAGAGCAATCGCCATTAAAAATATTCCAAGAACTCTTAACAATTCTCACTGAAGGCCTGTTCTGTAGGTAGCCTATCAAAAGATAGAAGAGGAAATGAGGAGTGGAAATGTGTTTCCTCATTCCCTATTGTTACTTCTACAAAGTCTATATTTAAAACATTCACTCAAAATCTTGCTCCAAAATAGTGTTTCGTACCTCAGAGCTTTATATTTCTGGTTAATATTCTTAAAGTTCTTAAAATGTCTTGCTATGAAACATTCCCTTATGTAATCAAACTAAGGCTTTTGGGATCTCATTCAGGTTTAAAAAAATTTTCCCCTAAATCAGAGACCATTTGTTTGACCTTGGGTTACATATTTGATCCAATTATAGTGACTGCTTTGAGGTCTCCTTTATCTCTTATCTGTGGGTTAAGAACTACATAAAGGGGGGTGGAGCCAAGATGGCCGAATAGGAACAGCTCCAGTCTCCAGCTCCCAGCCCCAGTGACACAGAAGACGGGTGATTTCTGCATTTCTGCTTGAGGTACCGGTTTCATCTCACTAGGGAGTGCCTAACAGTGGGTGCAGGACAGTCGGCGAAGCGCACTGTGCGCGAGCCGAAGCAGGGCGAGGCATTGCCTCACTCGGGAAGCGCAAGGGGTCAGGGAGTTCCCTTTCCTAGTCAAAGGGGAAGCAGACGGCACCTGGAATATCGGGTCAGTCCCATCCTAATACTGCGCTTTTCCAACGGGCCTGGCAAACGGCACACTAGGAGATTGTGTCCCGCACCTGGCTCGGAGGGTCCTATGCCCACGGAGTCTCGCTAATTGCTAGCACAGCAGTCTGAGATCAAGCTGCGAGGTGGCAGCGAGGCTGGGGGAGGGGCGCCCGCCATTGCCCAGGCTTGCTTAGGTAAACAAAGCAGCCAGGAAGCTCGAACTGGGTGGAGCCCACCACAGCTCAAGGAGGCCTGCTTGCCTCTGTAGGCTCCACCTCTGGGGGCAGGGCACAGACAAACAAAAACTCTGCAAGAACTTCCACAGACTTAAATGTCCCTGTCTGACTGACAGCTTTGAAGAGAGTAGTGGTTCTCCCAGCATGCAGCTGGAGATCTGAGAACGGTCAGACTGCCTCCTAAAGTGGGTCCCTCACCCCTGAGCAGCCTAACTGGGAGGCACCCCCCCAGTAGGGACAGACTGACACCTCATTCAACCCGGTACTTCTCTGAGACAAAACTTTCAGAGGAACTATCAGACAGCTGAATTTGTGGTCTCACGAAAATCCGCTGTTCTGCAGCCACCGCTGCTGACACCCAGCCAAACAGGGTCTGGAGTGCACCTCTAGTAAACTCCAACAGACCTGCAGCTGAAGGTCCTGTCTGGTAGAAGGAAAACTAACAAACAGAAAGGACATCCACACCAAAAACCCATCTGTACATCACCATCATCAAAGACAAAAAGTAGATAAAACCACAAAGATGGGGAAAAAACAGACCAAAAAATCTGGAAACTCTAAAAAACAGAGCACCTCTCCTCCTCCAAAGGAACGCAGTTCCTCACCAGCAACGGAACAAAGCTGGATGGAGGATGACTTTGATGAGTTGAGAGAAGAAGGCTTCAGACGATCAAACTACTCTGAGCTACGAGAGGAAATTCAAAACAGGAAAGAAGTTAAAAACTTTGAAAAAAAATTAGAAGAATGGATAACTAGAATAACCAATGGAGAGAAGGGCTTCAAGGAGCTGATGGAGCTGAAAGCCAAGTTTCGAGAACTACGCGAAGATTGCAGAAGCCTCAGCAGCAGATGCGATCAACTGGAAGAAAGGGTATCGCTGATGGAAGATGAAATGAATGAAATGAAGAGAGAAGGGAAGTTTAGAGAAAAAAGGATAAAAAGAAATGAACAAAGCCTCCAAGAAATTTGGGACTATGTGAAAAGACCAAACCTACGTCTGATTGGTGTACCTGAAAATGATGGGGAGAATGGAACCAAGTTGGAAAACACTCTGCAAGATATTATCCAGGAGAACTTCCCCAATCTAGCAAGGCAGGCCAGCATTCAGATTCAGGAAATACAGAGAACGCCACAAAGATACTCCTCGAGAAGGGCAACTCCAAGACACATAATTGTCAGATTCACCAAAGTTGAAATGAAAGAAAAAATGTTAAGGGCAGCCAGAGAGAAAGGTCGGGTTACCCACAAAGGGAAGCCCATCAGACTAACAGCTGATCTCTCAGCAGAAACTCTACAAGCCAGAAGAGAGTGGGGGCCGATATTCAACATTCTTAAAGAAAAGAATTTTCAACCGAGAATCTCCTATCCCGCCAAACTAAGCTTCATAAGTGAAGGAGAAATAAAACACTTTACAGACAAGCAAACGCTGAGTGATTTTGTCACCACCAGGCCTGCCCTAAAAGAGCTCCTGAAGGAAGCACTAAACATGGAAAGGAACAACCGGTACCAGCCACTGCAAAAACATGCCAAATTGTAAAGACCATCGAGACTAGGAAGAAACTATAGCAACTAACGAGCAAAATAACCAACTAACATCATAATGACAGGATCAGATTCACACATAACAATATTAACATTAAATGTAAATGGGCTAAATGCTCCAATCAAAAGACACAGACTGGCAAACTGGATAAGGAGTCAGGACCCATCAGTGTGCTATATTCAGGAAACCCATCTCACGTGCAGAGACACACATAGACTCAAAATAAAGGGATGGAGGAAGATCTGTCAAGCAACTGGAAAACAAAAAAAGGCAGGGGTTGCAATCCTAGTCTCTGATAAAATAGACTTTAAACCAACAAAGATCAAAAGAGACAAAGAAGGCCATTACATAATGGTAAAGGGATCAATTCAACAAGAAGAGCTAACTATCCTAAATATATATGCACCCAACACAGGAGCACCCAGATTCATAAAGCAAGTCCTGAGTGACCTACAAAGGGACTTAAACTCCCACACAATAACAATGGGAGATTTTAACACCCCACTGTCAGCATTAGACAGATCAACGAGACAGAAAGTTAACAAGGTTATCCAGGAATTGAACTCAGCTCTACATAAAGTGGACCTAATAGACATCTACAGAACTCTCCACCCCAAGACAACAGAATATACATTTTTTTCAGCACCACACCACACCTATTCCAAAATTGACCACATAGTTGGAAGTAAAGCTCTCCTCAGCAAATGTAAAAGAACAGAAATTATAACAAACTGTCTCTCAGACCACAGTGCAATCAAACTAGAACTCAGGATTAAGAAACTCACTCAAAACCGCTCTACTACATGGAAACTGAACAACCTGCTCCTGAATGACTATTGGGTATATAATGAAATGAAGGCAGAAATAAAGATGTTCTTTGAAACCAACGAGAACAAAGACACAACATACCAGAATCTCTGGGACACATTCAAAGCAGTGTGTAGAGGGAAATTCATAGCACTAAATGCCCACAAGAGAAAGCAGGAAAGATCCAAAATTGACTCCCTAACATCACAATTAAAAGAACTAGAAAAGCAAGAGCAAACACATTCAAAAGCTAGCAGAAGGCTAGAAATAACTAAAATCAGAGCAGAACTGAAGGAAATAGAGACACAAAAAACCCTTCAAAAAATTAATGAATCCAGGAGCTGGTTTTTTGAGAAGATCAACAAAATTGATGGACCGCTAGCAAGACTAATAAAGAAGAAAAGAGAGAAGAACCAAATAGATGCAATAAAAAACGAAAAAGGGGATATCACCACCGATCCCACAGAAATACAATCTACCATCAGAGAATACTACAAACACCTCTATGCAAATAAACTAGAAAATCTAGAAGAAATGGACAAATTCCTCGACAAATACACCCTCCCAAGACTAGACCAGGAAGAAGTTGAATCTCTGAATAGACCAATAACAGGTTCTGAAATTGTGGCAATAATCAATAGCTTACCAACCAAAAAGAGTCCAGGACCTGATGGATTCACAGCTGAATTCTACCAGAGGTACAAGGAGGAACTGGTACCATTCCTTCTGAAACTATTCCAATCGATAGAAAAAGAGGGAATCCTCCCTAACACATTTTATGAAGCCAGCATCGTCCTGATACCAAAACCTGGCAGAGACATAACCAAAAAAGAGAATTTCAGACCAATATCCTTGATGAACATTGATGCAAAAATCCTCAATAAAATACTGGCAAACTGAATCCAGCAGCACATCAAAAAGCTTATCCACCATGATCAAGTGGGCTTCATCCCTGGGATGCAAGGCTGGTTCAACATACGCAAATCAATAAATGTAATCCAGCATATAAACAGAACCAAAGACAAAAACCACATGATTATCTCAATAGATGCAGAAAAGGCCTTTGACAAAATTCAACAACCCTTCATGCTAAAAACTCTCAATAAATTAGGTATTGATGGGACGTATCTCAAAATAATAAGAGCTATCTACGACAAACCCACAGCCAATATCATACTGAATGGGCAAAAACTGGAAGCATTCCCTCTGAAAACTGGCACAAGACAGGGATGCCCTCTCTCACCGCTCCTATTCAACATAGTGCTGGAAGTTCTGGCCAGAGCAATCAGGCAGGAGAAGGAAATAAAAGGTATTCAATTAGGAAAAGAGGAAGTCAAATTGTCCCTGTTTGCAGATGACATGATTGTATATCTAGAAAACCCCATTGTCTCAGCCCAAAATCTCCTTAAGCTGATTAGCAACTTCAGCGAAGTCTCAGGATACAAAATTAATGTACAAAAATCACAAGCATTCTTGTACACCAATAACAGACAAACAGAGAGCCAAATCATGAGTGAACTCCCATTCACAATTGCTTCAAAGAGAATAAAATACCTAGGAACTGAACTTACAAGGGATGTAAAGGACCTCTTCAAGGAGAACTACAAACCACTGCTCAATGAAATAAAAGAGGATACAAACAAATGGAAGAACATTCCATGCTCATGGGTTGGAAGAATCAATATCGTGAAAATGGCCATACTGCCCAAGGTAATTTATAGATTCAATGCCATCCCCATCAAGCTACCAATGACTTTCTTCACAGAATTGGAAAAAACTACTTTAAAGTTCATATGGAACCAAAAAAGAGCCTGCATCGCCAAGTCAATCCTAAGCCAAAAGAACAAAGCTGGAGGCATCACGCTACCTGACTTTAAACTATACTACAAGGCTACAGTAACCCAAACAGCATGGTACTGGTACCACAACAGAGACATAGATCAATGGAACAGAACAGAGCCCTCAGAAATGATGCCGCATAGCTACAACTATCTGATCTTTGACAAACCTGACAAAAACAAGAAATGGGGAAAAGATTCCCTATTTAATAAATGTGCTGGGAAAACTGGCTAGCCATATGTAGAAAGCTGCAACTGGATCCCTTCCTTACACCTTATACAAAAATTAATTCAAGATGGATTAAAGACTTATATGTTAGACCTAAAACCATTAAAATCCTACAAGAAAACCTAGGCAATACCATTCAGGACATAGGCGTGGGCAAGGACTTCATGTCTAAAACACCAAAAGCAATGGCAACAAAAGCCAAAATCGACAAATGGGATCTCATTAAACTAAAGAGCTTCTGCACAGCAAAAGAAACTATCATCAGAATGAACAGGCAACCTACAGAATGGGAGAAAATTTTTGCAACCTACTCATCTGACAAAGGGCTAATATCCAGAATCTACAATGAACTCAAACAAATATACAAGAAAAAAACAAACAACCCCATCAAAAAGTGGGCAGAGGACATGAACAGACATTTCTCAAAAGAAGACATTTATGCAGCCAGAAAACACATGAAGAAATGCTCATCATCACTGGCCATCAGAGAAATGCAAATCAAAACCACAGTGAGATACCATCTCACACCAGTTAGAATGGCCATCATTAAAAAATCAGGAAACAACAGGTGCTGGAGAGGATGTGGAGAAATAGGAACACTTTTACACTGTTGGCGGGACTGTAAACTAGTTCAACCATCGTGGAAGTCAGTGTGGCGATTCCTCAGGGATCTCGAACTAGAAATACCATTTGACCCAGCCATCCCATTACTGGGTATATACCCAAAGGACTATAAATCATGCTGCTATAAAGACACATGCACACGTATGTTTATTGAGGCACTATTCACAATAGCAAAGAGTTGGAACCAACCCAAATGTCCAACAACGATAGACTGGATTAAGAAAATGTGGCACATATACACCATGGAATACTATGCAGCCATAAAAAATGATGAGTTCATGTCCTTTGTAGGGACATGGATGAAACTGGAAAACATCATTCTCAGTAAACTATCGCAAGGACAAAAAACCAAACACCGCATGTTCTCTCTCATAGGTGGGAATTGAACAATGAGAACTCATGGACACAGGAAGGGGAACATCACACTCCGGGGACTGTTGTGGGGTGGGGGGAGGGGGGAGGGACAGCATTAGGAGATACACCTAATGCTAAATGACGAGTTAATGGGTGCAGGAAATCAACATGGCACATAGATACATATGTAACAAACCTGCACATTGTGCACATGTACCCTAAAACCCTAAAGTATAATAAAAAAAAAAAAAAAAAAAAAGAACTACATAAAGGATACTCAGTTGTGCCCTTAGGAACATATTTTGGCCATGATTGCTCAGCAGTAATAATTAGCATAATGTTTAGATTTCTGAATAAAAATACACATTTTCCAAGACCAAATAGACTATTTCAACATCAATCAGGTTTTTACCCACTTTATCGAAGAGTAATATTTGTTCTGAGAATTGCATTCTCCACTACACTTTAGACAGCTTCTCCTCCTCTCAGTTAAACAAAAACAAAAACATAAAACAAAACAAAACAAAAACCCATCCTCTGCTTTTTATTTTACTTTAAATCAAGCCTGAACCAAAGAATTGGTGACATAATATTTTATCAAAAACTAATAGAATTTTCCTTGAGCATAACTTCAGTTTTATGTTATTTGGGACTCTTTAGTTTGAATGTGACAGAAAATCCAACTCAAAATGCTTTAAAGCAAAATGTCAGATTTTTCACTTATGTGTTAAGTCCCAAGGGTGGTGTTGCATTCAAGGGAGCCTAGTTTTTGTTTATCACTTCTCCACTCACCTCTATATGTGTACTTTCTTTTTAACCACTGGTGACAGATGGTCACACCAACTTTAGCCCATGACTACTTGATTGAAGTCCTATAGAAAGAGTGTCTCCTTTTATTTTGCAAGTTTCATCAAAAGTTTACTTAGTCAGGGCTTTTGATTGAGTCATATGTACCTCCTTGAAACAACTGCGGTGGCTAGAAGAACATGAAACATGGATGGGTTTACGTCAACAAAAACAGAATTCTGGAGTTATGGTTGAGGTCAATTTATTTGAAAGTACATAGATTGAAAATACGGGAGAATTGTTAATCATCTTCGGAAGTATGAATGCATGCTTGGTTGATAAAAGTAAATATATTCTTGAAAGCTGTATCTTATACATTTGTATAAGCTATATTTTAACTATATTACTATCAACATGTTCCACATTTTTAGTTTTGGTTTCTCTATAACACAAAGGCTAAGTATAAAGAATTTTAAAATATCCACCTGGTGGGTTATATTTGTCTGCTCAGGCTGCTATGATAAAAATACCATAGACTGAGCATTTTAAACACCAAAAATTAATTTTCTCACAGTTCTGGAGACTGTAAGTCAAAGATCAAGGTACCAGCAAGGTTGGTGATTGGTTAAGGCTCTCTCCTTTGTAGATGGCCACCTTCTCTCTATGTGCTCACATGGCCTTTATTCAGTGTGTGTGTGGCGGCGGGGGGGTGGGGGGAGGGGGTGTGCAGGGGAACTGAGTACTCTCTGGCATCTCTTATGAAGACACTAATCCTAACAGATCAGAGTTCTACACTTATAACCTAATTTAACCGTAATTACTTATTTAGAGGCCCATCTCCAAATGTAACCACACTTAGGGATAGAGCTTCAACATATAAAATTTAGCAGGATACAGGATTCAGTCCATAATGTGAGATTTTTATTTCTGTGATTTTATAGATTTACTATTTTTTATAGATTAAATATAGCATAGTGGTTAAGCAGACACCACTAACTAGTTGAATGTTCTTGAGCATTTCACTTAATATCTCTGTGCTCTAGTTTTCTTATCCATAAAATGTTGATATTAACCATACCTACCTAATTGGGTTCTAGAGGATTAAAAGGAAGTGGATGAATTTAGAGACTATTATTTAAGTGAAGTAACTCAGGAATGGAAAAACCAACATTATATGTTTCCACTGATATATGGGAGCTAAACTATAGGGACACAAAGGCATAAGAATGATACAATGGACTTTGGGGACTTGAGGGGAAGAGTGGGAGCGGGGTGAGGGATAAAAGAGAACAAATAGGGTGTAGTGTATACTGCTTGGGTGATGGGGCACCAGGTTCTCACAATCTCCACAAAAGAACTTACTCATGTAACCAAATACCACCTGTACCCCAAATAACTTATAGAAAAATAAAATTGAAAGAAAGAGAAAGAAAGAAGCTATTCCTTGCACATAAAAAATTCTTAATAAATATTACTTTTTTGTTTTTGTTTTCCTTCTCCTTTTTAAAAATTTTTTATTTCAATAGGTTTTTAGGAAACAGGTGGTGTTTGGTTACATGAATACATTCGTTAGTGGTGATTTCTGAGATTTTGGTGCGCCCATCACCTGAGCAGTGTATACTGTACCCAATGCATAGTCTTTTGTCCCTTACCACCTGCCACATTTTCCCCCGAGTCCCTGAAGTCTAGTGTATAATTCTTAGGCTTTTGCATTCCCACAGCTTGGCTCCCACATGTGAGTGAGAACATACGGTATTTGGTTTTCCGTTCCTGAGTTACTTCACTTAGAATAATAATCTCCAATTCCACTGAGGTTGCTGTGAATGCCATTATTTTTTTCCTTTTAATGGCTGAGTAGCATTCCATGGTCTAGGTACTAACCACATTTTCTTTATCCACTCATTAATTGGGCATTTGGACTGGTTTCATATTTTTGTGATTGCAAATTGTGCTGCTGTAAACATGCATGTGCAAGCATCTTTCTCATGTAATGACTTCTTTTTCTCTAAGTAGATACTTAGCAGTGAGATTGCTGGATCAAATGGTAGATCCAATCTACTTTTAGTTCTTTAAGGAATCTCCACACTATTTTTCATACTGTTATACTAGTTTACATTCCCACCAGCAGTGTAAAAGTGTGCCCTTTTTACCACATCCATGCCAACATAGATTATTTTTTGATTATGGCCATTTTTGCAGGAGTGAGGTGGTATTGTATTGTGGTTTTTATTTTTATTTCCCTGATAATTAGTGATGTTGAACATATTTCCATATGTTTCTTGGCCATTCATATATCTTCCTTTTAAGAATTGTCTATTCATCAAAAAGAATAGATACTGCCTCATCAAAAAGTAGCCCACTTTTTGATGGGATTTTTTTTTTCTTGCTGATTTATTTATTTGTAGATTCTGGATATTAGTCCTTTGTCAGATGTATAGATTGTGAAGATTTTCTCCCACTCTGTGGGTTGTATGTTACTCTGGTGATTGTTCTTTTTGCTCTGCAGAAGTTTTTAGTTTAGTTAGGTCCCATGTATTTATCTTTGTTTTTGTTGCATTTGCTTTGGGGTTCTTGGTCATGAAGAAGGCTTTGCCTAAGCCAATGTCTGGATGGGTTTTTCCAGTGTTATCTTCTAGAATCTTTATGGTTTCAGGACTTAGATTTAAGTTCTTTATCCATCTTGAGTTGATTTTTGCATAAGGTGAGAGATGAGGATCTAGTTTCATTCTTCTCTATGTGACTTGCCAATTATTCCAGCACCATTTGTTGAATAGGGTGTCGTTTCCCCACTTTATGTTTTCGTTTGCTTTGTTAAAGATCAGTTGGCTGTAAGAATTTAGCTTTATTTCTGGGTTCTCTATTCTCTTCCATTGGTCTATGTGCCTATTTTTATACCAGTACCATGCTGTTTTGGTGACTATGGCCTTATAGTATAATTTGAAGACTTCTTGAGTTTTTTCTTTACAGTGTAACATTTGATATTGTTGGTAAATGTTTGGTGGACTATTCAAGGAAAAATGTATTTTTTATTAATGATTATGTTGGAAAAGTATTAATTATCTAAGTTTTATTAATTATATTTTTAGATATCATATACCTTTATTTTTCTTACCTGAGCTCTCCCAGGCCGAGATAATCCTTTTATCTTGAATCATATTACTGAAGATAGCTCTATGAATTTCTGGTAGATTTTGCTTTATATATTTCAAATTTATGTTGTTTGGTGCCTTTAGGAATATGTTCATTTGAGAAGGAGAAAACAGCAGACCGATAACCCATTCCCTCTTCTCCCAGGATGCTGTAAGCATGTGGATAAACAGATCTGACACACAAAACAATGCTTTTTTAGTAAAAAGATTTTAACAGGATGTATACCTCTTAAGGTAAGCCAAATAATGAGTCTCCAAAGATGTCCATGTTTTGCTACCTGGAATCTGTGAATAAATTATACTATGTGACAAAAAGGACTTTGGATATGTAAATAAGGTTACAGACCTTAAGATAGGGTGATTTTTCTGGACGGTCTGTGTGGATCCAATCCAATTAGTCACAGAAGGCTTTCACGCAGAGAACTTTCTCTAGATGGAGTTAAAGAGATGGGGCATCAGGAGACATAAATGATGCAACAGAAGGGAAAGTCAGAGAGATTCCAGGGTGAGAAGGATTTGATGCATCAATACTAGGTTTGAAATATAGAGGTTGCATGTGAGGTCTAGAAAGTGACCTCTAGGTGCTAAGGGATACCTCTGGCTAACAGCAAATAGAGAACTTGGTTCTACAACCACAAGGATTTAAACTTGATTAACAACCTGAATGTGCTTGGAAGGAATTATTTCCCAAAACAACTAGTAAGGAATGTATCCATGCCTACAACTTTGATTTTAGCTTTCTAAGACTTTTTTTCTTTCTCTTCAATTTTTAAGTTCCAGTGTACACTTGCCCTATGTGCAAGTTTGTTACACAGGTAAATATGTGCCATTGTGGTTTACTGCACAGATCAACCTATCATCTAGGTATTAAGGTTAGCATCCATTAGCTATTCTTCCTGGTGCTCTTCCCCCAACTAACCACTCCTCAACCTGACAGGCCCCAGTATGTGTTGTTCCCCAGGTGTATCCCATGTGTTCTCATTGTTCAGCTCAAGGACTTATAAGTGAGAACATGCAGTGTTTGATTTTCTTTTTCTGCGTAGTTTGCTTTTAGCTCCATCCATGTTCCTGCAAAGGACATGATCTTGTTCCTTTTTATGGCTGCAGAGTATTCCATCACGTATATGTACAATGTATTCTTTATCCAGTCTATCATGAATGGGCATTTGGGCAGATTCCGTGTCTTTGCTATTGTGAATAGTGCTGCAATGAACATGCACATGTATGTATCTTGATAATAGAATGATTTATATTTGTGGAATATATCCAGTAATGGGATTGCTGGGTTAAATGGTATTTCTGCTTCTAGATCTTTGAGGAATCGCCACACTGTCTTCCACAAGGGTTAAACTAATTTACATTCCCACCAACAGTGTAAAAGTATTCCTTTTTCTCCAAAACCTCACCAGCATCTGTTATTTCTTGACTTTTTAATAATTGCCACTCTGACTGGAATGAGATGGTATCTCATTGTGGTTTTGATTTGTATTTCCCTAATGATCAGTGATGTTGAGCTTTTTTTCATATGATTATTGGACACATAAATGTATTCTTTTGAGAAGTGCCTGTTCATGTCCTTTGCCCACTTTTTAATGGGGTGGTGTTTTCTTGTAAATTTGTTTAAGTTCCTTGTAGACTCTGAGTATTAGACCTTTGTCAGATAGACAGATTGCAAAAATTTTCTATAATTCTGTGGGTTGTCTGTTCACTCTGATGATAGTTTCTTTTGCTGTCCAGAAGCAAAAGAAAAATTAAATTATAACCCATTTATCAACTTTTGCTTTGTTGCAATTGCTTCTTGCATTTTTGTCATGAAATATTTGCCCATGCCTATGTCCTGAATGGTACTGGCTAGGTTTTCTTCTAGGGTTTTTATAGTTTTGGGTTTGATAGTTAAGCCTTTGATCCATCTTGAGTTAATCTTTGTGTATAAGGTGTAAGAAAGGTGTCCAGCTTCAATTTTCTGCATATCATTAGCCAGTTCTCCCAGCACCACTTATTAAACAGGGAGTCCTCTCCCCATTGCTTGTTTTTGTCAGGTTTGTTGAAGATCAGATGGTTATAGGTGTGTGGTCTGCCTTTTAAGAACTTTGCTTCTGACCTATATAAATTGTGAGATAATAAATTTGTGTTGTTTGAAGTTCTAAGTTTGTGGTAATTTTTTACGGTAGGGATAAAAAATTAACATACCTGGTTTGTATAAGATGCTTAAATTTTAAATGGATACTAAATTATAGAACTATGGTGGCAGGGATGGCATGGAATGGAATATGAAGTGAAGAAGTTCCGTAAGCACAATGTTTTCCACAATGTTATGTAACTATGTCTCCGGATAAAATTATCATGAAAACCTCACGCATTAACTCTGAAATCAGAACATATAATAATAGAGATAAGAAGGACTTCAAATGGGTACTGCACTTGACAGAATCAGACTTCTCCAAAAGAATGTTTCACAGTAGCTCTTTTTATTATAAATTATCTCCATTTGTGTCATAAGTCTGTTCCATAAATTCATATTATTTTTTATTAGTATTAAAATCTTAGTTTTTATTACTGTTGTTGATTTTATCATAATATTTTCTTTGTATGTCTTTATTCATCCTTTTGTATTTAGTATTTTTAAGTCACTGTTTTTCAGATGCCTCACATATAACATGTAGTTGCTTTATTTTTCAATGTGAAATATAATGTTTTCCTATTATGTGAATTTTTATCATTTACACTTATCTGAATAATAAATATACTTTGCTTAATTTCTATCATTTCAATTTGTTTTCTGTTTTTTTGTTTGTTTTTGTTTTTTGAGACTGAGTCTCACTCTGTTACCCAGGCTGGAGTGCAATGGCATGATCTTGGCTCATTGCAACCTCTGTCTCCTGGGTTCAAGCAATTCTGTGCCTTAGCCTACCGAGTAGTTGAGATTACAGGCACCCGCCACCATGCCTGGCTAATTCTTGTATTTTTAGTAGAGATGGGTTTTCACCATGTTGATCAGGCTGGTCTCAAACTCGTGACCTCAAGTGATCTGCCTGCCTTGGCCTCCCAAAGTGCTGGGATTACAGGTGTGAGCCATGGTGCCTGGCCTTGTTTTCTGTTTTAAAAGTTTCTTTCTCTGTTTTGAACATTTTTTTTTTTATTTTTTATACACCTCTCTTTAGGGAATTTTGAGGTTTATAGTTTTTACATGTTGTTTTTAAAATTTTATGTAAAATGTCGAAGCCATTATGTAATTTTCAAATTGTAAAATTGAAACAGTGACTACTGATTCCTGCAAAGAAAAGAAATTTTCTCATAAAATAATGTTATGAGGCATATTTGGCATTAAATTATTAGAGAGATAATCTGTATACAGTCTCTTTATTTTCATGTTTGTCATTCATGTCTGCCTGCTTCACATTCTTTTTATACAAGAAATAAAAGCAAGTGAGTTCAGTTTGCAGGCACTTATATAACATGGAGTTTTACATTGCCAATATATTGACAATATATTACTCATGGAGCAATAACAGTGTGGTAGTATGTAAGTTGGCTCTTTTTCAATGCATCAAAATGAGAGACAGATTGGGAATTTACTCTGGCATTAATAAAATGTTTTCATACTGTATTTACATACAGATTGACTTTTCTAATTCTTGATTCCTCTAGGATCAATCTCTCAGGTGGTAAGTTATCAGAGAACATGAAAAACGGCTAAATTATTATCTACAAATTCAATGCCAAAAAGTTATTTTTGTAACTTTTTTGTAACTCACATAATTTTTATTGTGGCTCCTACTTGTTTAGCTTAGAAATTTCAACGGAAGGCACTATAATAAAAACAACAGTTCAGAGAAAGTCAATAAAATTCTATAACATAGATTAGAGACCTTCATTGTTTTTTTTCATTGCCTATAAGATCAATTTTAAACTTCTTAATATATTTTACAAGATCCTTCTCAGGAAGATACTGACCTGCTTCCTTCACATCCCCATTTTTGTATTTTAAAATTCTGCCTTTATCCATGTTATTTCCTCTGTGTAGAATGCCTTTTTTTTCCTCCTCCATGTGGTGAAGTCCCACTTTTCTACCAAAATGAATTCATGTTTTCTTTTATGCATTCATAGCACCTTTTATATGTTCCTCTTTTATCCACATACTTATTCTGGGTTTCTGTCATTGTAGTATAGGGCAAGAGCCATATGCTATTTATTTTGGTCTCCATAATAACACAAAACATGTTCTGGATATTAACACACACACACACACACACACACACACACACACACACTCTTAGTTATTCAGTTACAGTTGTGTAATGAACGTTTTTATGTTAGCACTTTTCACTCTTCTCTGTGCCCCAGGACTCTGGAATCTTTTGACTGCATCAATAGGCTCTGTGGCTTTCCAAGTTCTACCTTGCTTGTTAACTAATGAATAAACAGTGAAGGGAGATTTAAGAATGGGTTTTCCTTCCCTGCTTGTGTCACTGTAGACTAGCTGTGTACTGCTACTGAAGGCGATGGTTATGTTGTATATCCTGCTGCCACAGACGTTTTTTTTTTGGTCTTTCCTACCTACTCACTCTGCTTACTTCAACAAGCTTATGGCGATAAATCCACCCTGCTGTTGTTAGCCCAGGACACCGCACCTTCCCTTACTGCTCACACATTTGTAACTAGTTTCTTTATCATACTTCCCCAAATTACCCAATTTTCCCCTAATTACCCAATTTTTCCAAATTGTCCTCACTTTCTTCTTCAGACTTTGACTGAGACAGTCATTGGTACAGCCATGCCTCTCATGTTAAGGTTAAAGGGCTGATATGAAAGCAATCAGACCCTGAGATATTGTAAATACATATTTTGGCAGCCACAGATGAAACTAATGTATTTTAAGTCACAAATGTGTTTAAACTTCTTTTCTGAGGGAAGCAACTCTTCTCTCTGTCTGCATTTGAGTGAACCAGCTTTTCCAATTGCGTATTAGCCTTTCAGTAATTGCCTCTGGGAAAGTTCATTCACAGTGGCACACTCACACTCCTCAGGACATTCCCCAGCACCCCACATTGCTTCTCCTGGCATAAAAAGAGTTAGAACTAACATAGTACAGATAATGACACACAAGGTCTGATCTGTAAGGAGTTAACACTGTACATTGAAAGACTTGCAGCACCTTAACAACTTATATCATCAGGAGTCTAGTGAGCATATATGCAAATAGATTTTGAGGGTATTAAACTAAGGAAAATAAAATATAAGGCTTGATCAAGTGGAATTAATTAACACTGGGGGACTCATTCAGAAATTGGAATATAATGTGTTGATTCAAGGACCTGGAGGAGGCATTAGCATTTACTATGTTGGTCCTCAAAACTTCAGCCTCAACAGTGATCTATAATCAATCGGATTGAAATGATGAAAATTTAATTTCATATGATAGAGTTTCATATGGAACTCAATATGTTTAAGTGGACCTATTATGTGCAACATGCCCTTCCTATGTAGCCAAAGCATCTAGTAGGGCTCAGATGACACACCCTTCACCAAGGTATTTAAAAAATACACTAATAAAGGGACACTAGCCTTCCTAAAAGCTCATGGAGATTGCCCTCTGTAGTTCAAAGGTGTTGATAAGGGTTGATGCAGTGGAATTGGGCTTTCTAGCTTCAATGGGAACAACAGGATTACAGAATGGAGAGGCCAGATATATAGCTTAACTCTAAGGGATAAGGTGGCCAGAGTTATTACAATAATCTACACTGGGATGGAAAGATAATGAGAATATCTCACTCAAAGAGATCTACCAAATAGCTAATTGATCAAAGTGTCTTGGGAATGAAAATGATAAGCAGACTACCAATGTGCTTCTTGATTTATATATGATATGTATAACATATATCAAGATTTATATTGATTCTATAGGCTATTACATAAATAAAACTACATATGAGATAACACTACACTCACACAGTAAATTCTCATTATACTCTCTATTTGCAATAGTTATATTCTATAAAGTTGCCATGAACACTTAATTAGCGAATATTGTGCTATTGCTCCAGAGGTAAATACAGGGATAGGTTCTTGTGAGTTTCTGTTCACGATATTTTCATCAACTAATTATCAGACAACCCTATTTAATGTGTTTTTGTTTAAAGGCACTTTATTTACTATATATAGTTGATTCATTAACATTGAACTCATGGCCAACACTATAATTTACATATGTATGAAGTTTATCTAACAACACTATTTTCTTTGTAAAGTGTATCATAGCCTTATTGAACTTAGGAGCACTATACAGGACTTCAGCTCTGTGCTTAGGGATCATTGTAAGCAGCAAAATCATCAACAAGAAGCACAAAAATGTGAAAAATGTGACACAAATATACTGAGAAAAGAGCACTGGTTTACATATCAAAGATGACATTTACATATCAAAGATGACACAAGAAGGCAGAAAATCAGCTAGTTTAAACTGAGCTGGGTATGTGGGCTTCAGGTGACCCAATTTTTTTCACACTTTGCACATGTTAGCAACTGCCTGCAAAAGCCCCATGACTAGTGATTTTGGGGTTTTAAATAAATTTTAGAGAGGAAGATGGATTCACGAATATGAACTCTGTGGATAATACTGATTGACTACACACACACACACACACACAGAGACACACACACAAACGCATTATTTTAGGTCTGATGGGAAGAATTCTAATATGCATTGCCACAGTTGGGATCCACAGCCTTTTGCCTATGTCTTTGAATTAAGGCAGTTTACATATCAAGTTCCATTTTTGAGGGAGTGGATAGGCCCATTTGAAGAAAATCACTATGGACCATACATCTTCATCCAACCTTTCCCCAAAAGAATCTGTAGCCATTTACCAGGGTGACTTAGCATTCGTGAAAGTGAAACATCTAGAATTTTCAGAGCTTAATAGATACTAGTTTTGAATTGATGCTAATCCTCAATGCCACTATGATCATCCAGTCATAATAAAGTCTTATGAAGGTGATGAAATGAGTTGACCAGTTCTGTCTAACAGTTGGTCCAGTGGCACTGTGAATGCATTCTGTGGTTGTTTTCCCATTCCCAGAATGCATAGAGGGAATAGATAGACATAAAGGATAACTGGCAGAACCCCCATATTGGTTTTCTGGCCCATGTAGTGTTAGCCGAAAGGAAAGGCCAAGTGGAAGCACCTGGAATTGTTCCCGTCTTTGCAAGGAAGTTAAGCACAATCCTGGGAGATTGTTTTATTTTATGTCATCTTAAAAGATTTGCAGCAAAACAACATGGCACATGGATACATATATAACAAACCTGCACATTGTGCACATGTACCTTAAAACCTAAAGTATTAAAAAAAAAGCTGAAAATAAAAGTATGAAAAATAAAAAAATAAAGATTTGAAAGAAGCATGGTTAAAGAATTACCCAACATTCATATTCAGCTCACCTAAAGAATGACCAGATTTCACAAAGTTCATTGGGTAGTGATGCTAATTGTAACTGTGGTCTTAGATGAGCTTTTGTTATTGAAATTAACAATAACAACAAACAGCAAAAACCAAAAAAAACAAAAAGCACGTCTAGCACCTGGAATACAGTTATTTACCTACAAAATGCTTTCTCTTCCCTAAACCTAACAACAAAGATAACCAGAATCAGTTTCACTTTGCAGAACAAAACAATATTTCACATTACCTCAAGACTATGTCAATTCTCATTTTCTGTATCACAGCAAATTTTAGAGCTATCTTAATCATCTTGATATTCCATGGGACATCATGCTAATCTATTATATTGAAGATGTAGTAATTCAACCTGATGAGCAGGAAGCAGTAACCACTGAGTTGTGTTAGTAAGATACAGGTATGATTGAGGATATAAGAAGAAATCTATAAAAATTCAGGCACCTGTCACACTGGGATAACTTGTAATGGTCTGGCAGCCTGGTGTACATTTGCATACCCACTCTAAAGTGAACCCACTATCTGCTATCTCAAAACATTACAACTGAGAGACTTTTTGGGTTTTGGAAGCAAGATGCATCATATTGTATTTTTTTTTCTTTTTTTCTGTGTTCCATTTTCTTGGTAACCAGTAAGATTGCAAATTTTGAGTGGGGATAGAGTAAAAAGAGGCTTAAATCAGGCCACACTGTGGTACAAGCTGCATAGTACTTGGGCCTTACAAGTTGGCTAAACTAAGGAAACAAGAAGTGCCTGTGGCAGAGAGAAATGCTGCTGTATGGAACATTAAGCAAGCCAGAATAGGAATATCAGAATGCATATCCCAAGGATTTTCATATGAGGTTATCCCTTCTTTTGCCAATAATTTTATTTCATTTGAAAATCAATTTGTGGCATGATACTAAACCCTCATGGATACCGAATGCCTGATCAAAAGTCTCAATAGACTGTGTGATCTGAACCATCCATCATATACTAGGCATTATCTGATCTACTGTGTTATAAAATTGGATGTGTGCAGCAACATTCTGCTGTAAGTTAGAAAATGGTGTATATAAAATTGGGTCTTAGCAGGTCTAGAAAACACAAGTAAGCTGCCTGAGCAGGTGGCTTAGATTCTTAGGCTATATGTAGGTTTATAGCTTCTATCTCAATTGATATCTACTGCCTCATGAATATTTCCCTGCAACTTCTGGTATGCCAGCACCAATTGAATGTGAATGGCCACTATATGTACTACGTACTCAGGGGTGGCCCTGAAAGTAATGGTGAAAGGCAAGTCTTTAAGTCTTATGTCTGTATCTACTTTGTGAGAACAAGACTGACACAAAGTACTGATCTATACTAATTCATCCAAAGTTTATGATATATTGTCCAGGGATAGTAAGAATAGAATTGGAATATTGATGACAGATATTTTATATTGATGACAAAGATTTCAGAATTGGAATATTGATGGGAGAAATGTTGGTGAACATCTTGGAATTGGAACAGAATGTCAAAATATTCCTAGCCAATGCAAATGTCCATCTAAAGCAGAGATGAATCTCAGTAATCATATGGACACGATAGGCTGTCTTGTGTATGTCAAACAGCCTCTTTTTCTAGCCACTCCAGTGTTTAGTCAATAAAGTACAAAATACTATGACAAGTATGGAGGATATGCATGGGTTTAACAACATTGATTTCTTTTTATTAAGACTGATCTGATTTCTAACATTGCTGAGTATCCAACCTGCCAAAAGCAGAGGCTTATGCTGAAGCCCTCAATAAGCTCAGTTCTGGAGGAAATAGGGGTCAATAGAGAAAACTGTTTATGTTTGACCCCACTTTTACAGGTGGATTATGGGGGGAGAAACAGAAATTAATCTTTATTGGAACAGATATGTATTTTATATTCAGAATTTTCTTTCTATCCGTTGAAATTCTGCCAGCACCACCATTTGTGGACTTACAAAATGGATACGTTGTCATCATATCCCACACAGCATTCTCTTTTACCAAGGGACTTATGGAAAGATAAGCAAGGAATTCACAGCTACAAAAGTCACCATTTTTACAGTTGACACAGAAGCAGTTGGATTAAATAGAACCGCATTCAGGCTCGGTCCTGGGTTCCTGTTTGTCCCCAGCTGCCACTGGCTCAATGGAGCATGCAGCTCTGGCCGTGCCTCTCTGCTGTAGCGGGCATGATGGCAGCAGCCACTCCAGAGGGCCTGCCACTGCCATCAATGGGACAATTAGAACCATGCCTAGGATCTATAGGATTCATTGAGGTGCTTCCTAGTACTTTCTTGCCCAACAGTCCTGATCAATAGAAAATTTAAGCAGGTCAATAAAGACAGGATCACCAAGGACTCAGGCATTACAAGAATGAAGTTTTGGTTTAACCCAGTAGTTTTATAAACACTTCCTACAGAAGTGATGCCAGAAATAACAGAAAGCATGTACTTTGCAGTAGAAGGAAATTCTGATTACCAAATTAGACCTTATGATTAGTTACTGATGCAGGGATTGCAGCAGTACTGCTTTGTTACTTAACATTTTCCTTTCCCCATTGTATTCTCTGCTACCATATTCAATGGCCATTTGTCATGGCTAAAATTTTAGGTTTTAGGTAGGAGTGTGTTCAGATTGACATAAACCGACGCTATTATTAAAGTAGCACCTTTCTGGATATAATGTGTGCCCATGTGGGTCCACTCTCCAGTCTTCTTTCTGCTTTCTGCTCCAGAAGGCTGGTCTATATGGACTGCATTAACAAGCTCTCTACTCCTGTAGCTTCCAGCTGGGTTTGGCTATTGGGAGCTACCAGCCAAATAATTACGTTGTAAAAGACCTCGAGGTCATGGTACCCTTGGTGTTCTTTGCAGGGTCACTAGAAATTGACTACATACCTTTTAAAAATCCATAGCTCCTCTCAGCCCTTGCGTGAAGCTTCTAGTACTTCTTGGTAACAACGATTAATTAAGGCATACTAAGGACTATGGGTAATAGTGTATCCCTGCTGTTGCCATTTCCAGGGTACTTCACACACTCTGTTGAGTTTCTATCCCTACCTACACATGCATCAGTAGTTTCCGTATTGCGAGCCTCAATTATTCTGTTTGAGCATGCCAGGTCCTTCCTGCCAGGTCCCTAACTGTTTCATTTATCAATATTTATAAAATAAAGTGAGCAAGCAATTAAAGAAGGCTGTAAGTTCTTTTAAATGATTTTGTTTATACAAATAGAATACCTTTACAATATTTTAGCTAAAATTAAATTTTGACAGTAAAATAGCCATAAATTAAATATCAAGTAATAAGACTTTGGTTATGGTATTTTTTTATAGAGAGACTTGTATTCACATGAGTTTTTTCATGGATTTGGAAGAAGGGATTGCATCACTCATAAGAGGCAAAGGAAAGAGAACTTTTGGGTATAACCGAGTTCATTCTCAATGTGCTTGGTTGTTCATCCTCACCTCTTCTTTTTCTCTGTCCCAGTTCTTCTGCTTCTCATTATTTTCTAATCCTTTTATTGTTGTTATCCATCTCCATTAATCCTGCCTAGATCTGCTCATAACCCCTACTTAGACCCAGTTATTTTTTGGTCCTGTTTTAGCATTTTGAACTTTTTTGGGACCTAATCCCTGGTTTGGGATGAGAAGATCGCTTGTCAGTCTTACCCAAAAGGAGAAACAGAAGTTAATTGGTATTTCACTTAAATAATGTTCTTCACCCAAGATTAAGGCTATTGAATTTTATAATATACTATTGAATTTTATAATTTTCATATGATAGAGAGAAAATGACTAACTTAAATGTTGGGTACAGGATTGACTGAATGAAATGATTGTTTTCAGCAATGATTCTCATTCTTTGTGGAATTTTTAGAGTTTTAAAGTTTTAATCAATTATTATGGCCTAATATATTTGATTTTGCTTTCTCCTTTTTCCTTATTTCCTGTAAAGTATTATTTATTATATAAATAAATCAATATAACAAAAGGAAATTTTATTTTAATACTAAACTCAATATGTTATTTTAAGATTTTTCACCTACTCCTAATCTTGAGATAAATAGAACTACCTTGATGTTTTGGAAAGTCAGAAAATCAGGTATAAAGTTTTTGTTTACCTTGCATACCAGTTTGCTTTATAGATAAGGAAATGCAAACCATCTATCAAATCTGTCATATTTCAAAAGGTAATTATACTCATTATTTCTGCTTTTGGAGAAAATAAATTTATGAGAAATGCTTTGATTACATTCATTGAATAAATCAATCACAGATATTTAGAAAATAGATTGCTCCTGAATTCAGATTATTGTTTTCTCTTATTGTTAATATTCCCCATTTGAGGCTGGGAAACAATAATGATGTTAATTTGGGGTAGGTGGCATAATAAGACCAGCAACAATCATTTATTATGGACTTATGAAATCTCATTTCTTCATTTAAAATAAGATCTTAAGGTATTTTTACCCTATTTTTACAGCTGAGAAAAACTGGGACTGAGTGAGAGTAAGAAACTGAATTGACAGTGTAGTATCCTGGGGTATAGGTTGCTATGTCATTAACTTGCTTTGAAAACTTGCACATAAAACCTAATATCTGAAGGATGAAGTGCACTCATCTGTGACAAGAAGAATTTAATTGGGTGACTTTCAGGTGTCATTTTAAGTTTAACATTTTCATATACTGAGATATTTCTCTCTGCCATGGTTGAACTTATAATGATGGGCATGTTTATCATAAGTACAATATCATTAAATGTGCCACTAATCTTCATTATCTATTATACTACACCTACTAGATAACAATAACATTTTTGTTTTATAGTATCTTTCTTAGCTAAGCTATTTTCAGGATGTCAATTTTATACCATGACTTTTTTTTTAAGTAGAGTCAAACAGGCAACCTTAAATGGCTTAACATAACCTTAAATGGCTTAACATAACCTTAAATGGCATAACAAATTTAATAAAATTCTTTTTACTTAAGCAAACTCACCAAAGCAATAAAGACATGATTAAAATTTAATAAAGGAAATATATTTTATGTTTCACAAGAGCAAAAACTCACTGAAGGGTAGGTATAGATTCTTCAGATGGGTCACTTATGATGCCAGCTACCCAGAATTCATAATTTTTAATTTTAAAGATAGAAAATGTTGCAACAGTATATTCTTTAACAATATATTTACCAACTTTTATTAAAAATATTACTTTGGAATCATTCAATTTTTTATACCATATATATGGTGCAATGATATGTATATAGTTATATATAATTAAGTTTAGAAAACTTCAAATTTCTTAAAGAATATTTGTGTTTGAATTAGGTTTCATTTATAATTGACATAGTTTAAATATTAGCAAATATTCTATATTTCATTCCAATATTTATTGAAGTATAATAACATGTTGGTTATTTCTTTAGGTACTTTTGTTATGGGGAAGAAAAGACAAGGGGAGGCAACTAGTTTTTTCTTTGAATAGCTATTATATGCTAGATATTGGACTAATTTATCCCTTATGTATGTAGACAGTCAGATCATTAAATTGTTTAATTAGTATTTTCTATAGGAAACATTTTACTTAGATATCTGATTAAATCAAATAAGGCAGTATTACCAAGATTGAAGTCATGTATCTAAAATAAATCACTAGACTACAGATTACGTGGCAATTCAATTCAAATTAACAAACACTTATTGACTACTTTCTAATACGTTGAGTCCCATATAGCGATAATTTGAGATTCCAAATTATTATAAGGAACGTTCTTTCACACAAAACTTTATGCAAGAACCTTACATTCCCAGCATGTGTCAATTATCTTCCTCTATTACGGCAGCTGAAATACCCTCCTTAGCAAAGCTCAGCAATGATCTCAACTTCATCTTTGGCCTCTCCAATGATGTGGCCCTTCTTCTTGCCTTCAGTGGTTAATTCTCTCCTCGCTCTAAAAAGTAAAGGTAGATGTCTCTATCATAAGACAAACCTCTCTTAAATATCTTTGCATCTTAATGCTTCTCCATGCAACTCTGCTTCTTAATGAAATGTAATATTTGCTTCTTAATGCAAACTCTTCAGTCACACCATAACATCACATCTCTAAGGGCTAGGTTGTTTCCATGTACTTCTAGAGATCTGTGCATTCACTCATCTTCCAAGTCCTCTGGAGGTATTCCCTGTGATTGTATTTACTAATAGTTACGGTTCAACTTTCAGTCAATTTTGTTAAAAATTTCCTTTCACTGCTTCTGTTTTATTTTGCTCAAATCCTATAGCTTTGGTAGCTTCAAATATTACATTACTTGGTACATTAAAACAAAAACCACAGGTTTTTCTTCCATGATCATCCATGTTCCTTCCCTTGCAACATACCATGGCAACTGGCCTCCTTTTACTTTCACTTATGGACTTGTGACTTTATCGTTATTCTTACTTGCCTGTTCCTGTGACTTTAACTTTTATGTAATAGGTACAATGCTAGACATTGAAAGATCAAATATGAATAAGACACAGCCATTTCCTTCTACATAAAATACGGCACACTAGCAAGTGAATAAATAGATAATCAGGGTGATAGACATCACTGTGTGCAAGTATGTCTAATGCACTCTAGAATCCATAGGAAGGAACAACTAATTACACTTGGAAGCATTAGGGAAACCCATAAAGATGAAATAACATATACGGAAGATCTTGAAGAAATTTGCCGTATGGAGAAGGTTGGGAATAGAGCATTTCAGGCAAGAAAAACATGTACAAAGAAAAATAATTTATGGCATCAGTATCTATCCATTCAGTTAAGTTATAAACCTTATATTTTCAGATTTGAATTTTTTTCTAACTTGTCTTTCAAATCCAGCCAATTTCAGATCCTTTTGTGCTCTCAATATATCCTTTACCTACTTTTCCATCTTTCTTCTACATTGTCCCAAAAAGTATCTTTCTAAATTATATGGTCCTTATTTTTGCTTGAAACTATTGGCTGCTTTCACGTTGCATAATAATAGAATCAAGCTCTTTAATTTGTTATTTGATGTTTTTTGGTCTCATTTCTGTCAAAGCAAAACCTGTATGAGACAAAATCAAAGGCAGGAAAGACTAAGACAATGACAATAGTGGAGAAAGTCCTGAACTCAGTTCAAGCTCAACTCTACTAAAACACGGCCCTGGAGAGCTTTTAAGAGCTGGGCTGGGGTTGAGGGGTCATAGGCCATCTGTATTTACTAATGGCTTTACCCAAAGTTAAATTTAACTTTCTCATAGCTTCATGACACGAATAGTTTTACAACTTGGAGCATGGAACCTGCTAAATTTAGGCTCCTACCCTCCCACAGAAACTGAGATGGGGTGCTGTCTTCCTTGATAATCACATATCAAGGAATGGTTCTCAGGTTGTTGAGAATGACATTGCTGTGTTGAAAAAAAAATGGCAAGGAGCTTTTAAAAATATTCACATGTCCAAGGGGCAGAGAAAGAACCTACAATGACAGGTTTTTTAAATAAGTGCTCTAAAAAAAATTGGTCAGGGGCCTAAAATCAGTAAGAAACTTGTCTAAAATTTTCTCAACTTGCTGGGAGAGGAATGTTAAGGATGTCTTGGTCATCTCCAAATCTCCAACTTCCTCTAGTTAGACTTACCTAGTTCCCCTTCTCTGAATATGCCACTTGCACTCTTACTTTCATGTCAGGATTGTACCAAATTATTTTCTTAGAGCAGTAGAATTCTATTTAAAACCTTCAGTGGTTTTCACTGTTGTTATTATATAGTGTATAGTCTTTAACATGGCCTACAAGTCTTGTCTAACTGGCCTTGACTAGGGTTTCAGCCCACCTTATATTATCCTCCTTCAGTACTCCGCTCCACTATAAGGCTTTTTGTTGTGGTTTTGGTGGTTTTTAAAGATCGGTTTTTGAGTGTGTCCTACTTCTGTATATCAAACAGTCTTTGTATATAAAATTGTCTTTTTAAAATTTCATCCTTCCCTCTGCCTAATTAACTCTAGCATGCTTAAGCAACATTTTCTTGGGGTACCTTTGTGTGTCATTTTATGTGTTTTTATGGATGCACATTCTTTGTCTTCATAGAATATGCTTTACATTGTAATTATATATTCATTAAGAAGATTACTAAAGTCATTTCTGTCTCCTGTATTAGATTGTAATAGATCAGGGAAATTATATCTTTATTACTTATCCCAATGCCTGGAACATAGGGGTTCTCAAAAAAGAGAACATAGGAGTTCTTATAAAAAGAGTCCATAAACAAATAAATGGGTGCATGAATCCTTCAAGAGTTAATTTGAATATATTTCTTTGGTTAAATCTTTTCTCCTCCTTTAGAGGCAGGGTTAAACACTCCCTCACCTGTGTATGTACATCAGGTCATTGTACATAAATTCAAAATAGTATTAATTACAGGCCAGGTGCGGTGGCTCATGCCTGTATTCCCAGCACTTTGGGAGGCCGAGGTCTCAAACTCCTGACCTCAAGTGATCCACCCACCTTGGCCTCCCAAAGTGTTGGGATTACAGGCTTGAGCTACCGCACCAGTTGAACTAAGTCTTAAAGCATTAGAGAAACATCTGGTTTTCAAATAAGTAAGGTTCAAATATGTTAGGTTGGCTGAAAAACAAAATAAAACAAAAATAACATCACACTTCAAGCTAAAATACACTGTAGTGTAGTGCTGGGAAACTACAATCTGTGCAGCAGAAGGCATGCAGTTACTAGGTTGTGAGCAAAATATCAGAGAATTAAGACATAAACACTGGCACAACTTTCTTGTTTTAAGGTACAAGTTCAAAAATTATGTTCTATGTTATGAGGATTATTCTGAATTCACTGGTCTATTCAACCACTGCTATAAAAATTCATAATAATATATTTAGACAGGAGTTTTTAAGTCTTTTATTTTTGCTTTCTTCTTTTATGCTTTTCTTTTTTCCATTTCTTTCATTTCAAATGTGTTTTCTTTTTCTTAACAAAAGATATATAGAAATAGTGTAGAATGACTTGAAAATACAAACATTTGTGATAAAAATTTAAAGCTAAACTATATACATTCCAGTGACCTTTGTAGTTGTTTTGGTGTATGTCATTATAAACTTTTATGCTTAAATTAAGGCTATTTACATAATTTCTAACAATAAGGAAGATAATTTATGTCCCTGATAATATAGCTTCCCTTTGATCTTTGCAGAGCAGGAAAGTGTGCACACACACATCACACACATTATAAATGACTTTTATTCCTCTGTCAGCTGCAGTGCTTTAGATGAAAGCGTTCTGACTTGAGAATGCCAAATGTCAATATCTGTTCTCTTTTATCCCAGTCATGAGATGTGTAGTGTCTAAATGTATGTAGAGAGGGAGGGAGTCCTGGCAGGGGAATGCGGTGGGGCAATGGATACTTAGGAAAGCAGTATTCCTGTAGCGGGTTTCTGATTGAAACACAGCCTTGACTTTCAGTTAAGGTAAGAAATGGGGATAAGCAGAGCCTAAGGCTAGCTTTGTTAATTGGTGTTTTAATTCAGAGGCTGAAGTATACAGAAAGGCCACTAAATCTTGCTCCTAGTAGACATTCTTCCTTGACACTGATGAATTTAAGACTGCTAGTCTAAATTTTCAGTGCTGATATGAGTACTTCATTGTTGAGTAGTTTCCTAATAATATTTTCATGTACAGAGAGATGATACAATAGAGATTCCTGCATCGACATCATCTTAACCTAAATGTTATTGTTTTCCTTTTAATGAATAAATAGTTTAATGATTTTTTTTCCTGTTGAAAATGCTTATTCACTTTGGATAATAGGAGATTGGTTTTTTCTAAGCCATATCAATCATCATTTTGAAAAGGCTCCCCAAAATATAGTTAGATTTGACTGGAAGATAACTCATGAAGATGTTTTCATAATCAGTTTTCAAATGTCTGGTCTCTGTCATTCCCGAAGAGAGATGATAGTCACTTTCTTACTCCTAAGAAAATTTCTTTCTTACATCCCCAGAAAATTAATTGTGTTTTTCAGTTAGCCTATAACATTAGTGGCCTTCCATATGATTAGACTTTCAAAATATGTTAATTTAATAGTCTTTTCTTAAACATCTTTTATTTCTCTCTAGTATCTATCACTTTCTACTTCTTGAGAATCTAAAGAGTAAGTAAAATTCCAGAATAAAGATGGACAAATTCTATCAATAGCAATTTTAAAATTCTGTGCTTTTGAAGTTTAGACAATATCCTCCTACTTTTATCATTCTATTACAACGGGTACTTAATTTTTGTACACTTTTCATAATGTTTAGAAACCTAGTAAGTTTATTTAGACTTCTGTGGGTGCCTTTAGGCATGTGATGAATATTTTTTGCTCTTTAAGATTCACTTAATACCTTCCTCCACCTGGATTTCTGCCCAAGTGTCTGACAAATGGGCTCTATGTCTTCTAGATTCTAGTCAATGTGAAGTCTGGCAAGAGATCTAGATGGAGTGAAAGAGTAAAATCAGCATATTTATTTTCCCAGCTTCATCATTCCTAGGTCAATTCAAGTTAGTTGTATCACTTGTATGAAGGATAAAGCTCCTTTCAAGCACATACTCTATATAATTGTATTGGGTTGCATAGTAGTCACTCCCCTTTCCACCCAAACAAAATTTATGTGCTTCTCAGAGTTCCAGGTGTGACCTAATTTGGAAGTAGCATCTCTGTAAATGTAATTAGTTAAAATGAGGTCATACCGGCATATGGCGGGCCCTAAATTCAGTATGACTTGTTTTTATAAGAAGAGAGAAAAATAAACACAGAGACATAAATAAATACAGGGAAGATAGCCAGGTGAAGACGGAGGCAGATAGCGTACTTATGCAGCTATAAGCCAAAGAACATCAAACATGTTCCTGTACAACCTCATGAAGTCAGGAAGAGGCAAGGGTAGATTCTCCTCTAGAATCTCCAGAGAGAGCTCGGCTCTGCTGACGCTTTCACTTCAGACTTCTAGCCTCCAGAATGGTTACAGTATATTTCGGATTTTTTAAGCCACCCAGTGTGTGTGTGTGTGTGTGTCCTAAAACCTTAATACAACTACTTTCTCCATCAGAATTCAGGCAATTTATTACTTCCATTGTGTCTTTGGGTCCAGCAGTGATTACAGTTATCTCTCTCATTAATGTATATCCCTTGTAGCTTCTTTCCATTGCTACAGTTGTGAATTACCTCTTCATTTATAAGGAAGTACTCCTCAAATTATCTTGTTTCAAGTATGCTATCTGTTTCTTAATGAAAAAACTAATTTTGGCTAACTGGTCCTGCAAGTGATGAGAAAAGTAGCAATCGAATACATTTCTGAGATTTGGCTGATCCATACTTTGAAGGAACAGAGGAATAATTTTCTTGTCTAGAGAAAAGGAGACATGTCTAAGCCTTACCTCAACTGACAGCATGACATGAAATGCAGGTAGAAGGCCAGGCTTTGGACAATCACATAGCTGTAGCAACAAATCATTAGGGCAATGTAGGTGACTATAAAAATTGTGGAATCACATATCTTCTTAGGCTAGCTCTAGGAATCACATAGACAGAAGAAAGTCAAAACTATTATCATGTAATTAAAGTTATCTGATTAAAATTGGAAGTTCTCCATAGCAGCTTTAAAGAAAGATGTTATCTGTCCTCTAAGGACCAAATTTGGCTACTGGTTGGAATGATTAAAGACCTTGAAGTACCAAATAAATGCTCAATTTCACCAGCTCTCTTACACTAATGTGAGCACTGTTGAAGAAGCAGCAGGAACTTGAGACATAGGATTGTTACATATGTACACTCATGGATGAAGCTAAGAACTCTGAACCTCATGTTTCCCTAAATACCTTTTACTCTTTCAGGTAACATGCTTCTCTTGTAAAGAAATGGTCTTATACATTTAGAAGCATTTTGATGGGTGCACTACTGATAGAAGCAAGCATTTTTCCTTGGTATCCAATCCAGCCCCTCGCATTACCTGAAGGCCTGTCCTCGACAGGGGTGCACTTACCAGGGATTTTGTTTTTAATTAGTGGCCTCAACACTTGAGACTAGATTTAATAGTTGATTTGATTGGGTAAGTTGAAGCCTGGATGCAATGTGGCCTTTACTTAATGAGGCTTTATGCCAGAAGTTCCTTGTCGCACTGAAGAGAAAGGAATCTGAAAGTTCCCAGAAATTAGTATTTTGGAATGAATTTATTATAAGAAATATTTTCAGCTACCTGTAAGCCACACCCCCTGTCAGTAAGAGAGGTCATGCCCTTCATTAAAGAATTACGAAATATATTGGTCACAGCATACCAGTATCTCTAGAGAAACCACTGATTTTCCTCTGTACATCAGAAATTAAGTGAGAAAGAAGGTGAAAATGGTGCTGTAACAGGGCTAAATTCCATGATTTCAATGGGAAAAAAATGGGATCCCAGTGTAACAGAGCTTAGTGCTATTGCTTAAATATCATAGGCAAGGTAGAAGCAATTAATGAACTACAAAGATTGTATAGAAACCAGACTGTTTCAACATACAAGTATTTATGGCAGTTCTAACTAATCATGGGATCCTTAAATGAAATTTGCAGCTGGATGTGGTTCTGCTTGACATTTATAGGTGGAAATTTCAAATATTTTGGCCAGAAATCTGATTCTAGCTAATATTGTAGAGATTCATGTACTCTTACTTTATGTAGGGGCTTAAGCCCACTAACTGAGTGCTGCATAAAGAAAGGCTGAGATCCTTGGTCAAAGATCCTACCCATCTAGCCATGGGTTTAGCCACTAAAGTTACTCGAGTTACTTGAGCCACTAAAGTTACCATCTAGCAATTAAAGTTCACTCGAGACTTTCCCAAAGGGACATGAAGAATCATATACTGAGAAAATACCCCCTTTCCCCTGCAGATATTCCTAGAGTTAATTGATATAGACTTTTTGTGCTTATCCCAAAAGACTCTAAATGTTACAAGACATGAATTAATGTAGTTGAGTGACAATTGAAGATTTGACCTAAGTCAGTCTCACAGGGATCCATTGGAACCATGGAGGCTTACTGGGGTTATTTACTCAGTCCTAGAAAATATATTGGGAAGTAAATATACTTAGTTTCTGTCAGAATCTTTGCACTTCTCACAAAAACTTACAGAGGTGAGAAGGGTGTTAAAGTATTATTTTGGTGAGAAGAATACAAAATTGTTCTATATGAATGCCCTCACAAGATGGCAAACTAAAAATGATACTACCTACCTTGGAAAAATTGCTAAGATAATAGGCAGTAAATTGAGAAATACGGTGATGCTTACCACATCCACACTTAACTTATCTGTTTGGCCAATGCAAAAACAAAAAGAGTTATAAAAATGAACTAATTGTTCAGATGTTGATATCAATTATTACTTTGGTTCTGGATGTGGTAACTTTATTGGAGAAAACTAATACAGCCTTTCACACATAGTATATAGACACTGACTTAGAATATACCTTTATTATTGTTTTTGTATTTCCATCATAAAGAGAAATCATAGATAAGTTGAATTCATATAGAAAAGACAAAAATATAACTTTAGTCTCTAAACTATGGCCTTTATCCTGATTTCCATCCTTCTCCATCCTGTCATTATTTCATAGAATATCGTAAAGGAGTGAAACCCAATGAAATACATGGGGATCTACATAATTTTTTTTTTTTTTTTTTTGAGACGGAGTCTTGCTCTGTCGCGCAGGCTGGAGTGCAGTGGCGCGATCTCTGCTCACTGCAAGCTCTGCCTCCCGGGTTCACTCCGTTCTCCTGCCTCAGCCTCCCCCTCCCGAGTAGCTGGGACTAGAGGCACCCGCCACCAAGCCCGGCTAATTTTTTTTGCATTTTTTAGTAGAGACGAGGTTTCACCGTGTTAGCCAGGATGGTCTTGAGCTCCTGACCTCATGATCTACCCGCCTCGGCCTCCTAAAGTGCTGGGATTACAGGTGTGAGCCACCGCGCCTGGCTGGATCTACAAAATTTTTAAGAAATTTATTTCAGCAAGAAACTACCTGCTTGCACTGAACAAGACAAAAAGAGTGCAAAATAAAAAGAGACTGTTGGAACTCCAGAATTCTACTGGCAGAAATTAGGCTGATATAATTTATTTATAAATACATGCTGCTTTTTATGTAAAAGGGAAGTTTGTCTCAGAAGGCAAAACCAAGAGCCCAAATAGTAGAAGTGGGAGTCAGGGAAGATTATTCCTAGGCTTTGAAACCTATAAACCAGGAACTATGGCTGGAATTTGTCCACATGAATGTCAAAACTGCAAAGGACCAGTGACTCCTTTTTACCTTCACATTTCCATTTCTGATCCAGAATAACTACAGCTATTGTTCTATACATGTCCCATTATTGGTTAGCTGTGTTTGGGAATGACCACTTTTCTCTTTAGTTTTACAGGTCCACAGATGGTAAATAATTGTACCCAAAAAGCTGTACTTACTAGTTTATAACCAGGAGTCTCATCTGTACCTGGACTTGATCTAGATGATGAGATTATGGACTTTGAGCAAATGCTGTAAGGGGATGACACTGTTAGGAAACTTGGTAGGTCATGAGTGCATTTAGCATGTGAAAGGACTGTGAAGCACTGGGGACTGGATGGCAGACTGTGGCAGTCTCTAAGTTTACCTATAGTGATTCCTTCCTCTTTATGTTCACACCTTTATTGCTGTGGTTCTGAGATATAGGAAACCATGTGCAAGGAACAGGGAGAGGCACCTAAAAGTAAAGAACTGTCATCAGCTGATATCCAAGAAGAAAATGAGAATCTTGGAATGCTGTCACAGGTAATTGAATTTTATAAACCACCAAAGAGAGACTGGAAGCAGATTCTCCCCAAGAATCTCCAGATACTAGCCCAGGCAGGAAAACATTATTTGGGGCTGGTGAGACCCAGAGAATAAACTAGTTGACCTACCTGAACTGGGAGATGGTATTTTGTGTTTTTGAAGCAAACTTTGTGATAACTTGTCATGGCAGGCAGCAATAAAAAACCAAAACAATCTATGGAGAAAAAGATGAAGATGATAGATACAGAAGACATATCATGGTGTAAAATAAAATGAAATTGATACATAGTGTATCGAAAAATCAATAATTGCCACAAACACTATTATCTAAATATGTTGAAATAAATATCAGAAAAATAAAGTAGCTAAAAGTGTTCAAAGGGATTTACCCCAGAGATCAGAAATGAGGGTGGTACAAAGGTTTAAAGCTGAGGACTGCTTTTATCATTATTTGCCCTTTAAATGTATGTATATATGCAAATCAATAAATGTGATTCACCAGATAAACAGAATTAAAAACAAAAAACACCCATATGACCATCTCAATAGATACGGAAAATGCTTTTATAAAATCCAAATCTTTTCATGATAAAAACCCTCAACAAACCAGGCATCAAAGAAACACACCTCAAAATAATGAATCATCCGTAAGAAATCCACAGCCAACATCATACCGAATAAGTAAAAGCTGGAGACATTCCCTTTATGAACAGGAACGAGACAAGAAAGCCCTCTCACCAACTCCTATTCAACATAGTACTGAAAGTCCTAGCCAGAACAATCAGGTGAGAAGGAAATAAAAGGCATCCATACAGGAAAATAAGAAGTCAAATTATCTCTCTTCACTGATGATATGATTCTATACCTAGAAAACCTTAAAGGGTCTGCCGAAAGGCTCCTAGAACTGAAAAATGACTTCAGAAAAGATTTAGGATACAAAATCAATGTACAAAAATTGGTAGTATTTCTACACACCAATAATATTCAAAACTGAGAGCCAAATCAAGAAATTAATTCCATTTACAATGGCCACAAAAAATAAAACATCTAGGAATACAGTTAACCAAGGAGAAGATCTCTACAAAGATAAATACAAAACACTGCTGAAAGAACTCACAGATGACACAAATGGAAAAACAATCCATGCTCATGGATTGGAAGAATCAATATTGTTAAAATGACCATAAGCCCAAATCAGTGCTGTTCCTATCAAACAATCAATATCATTTTTCACAGAATTGGAAAAAAACGATTCTAAAATTCACATAGAACCAAAAAATTTCTCAAATAGCCAAAACAATTATAAGCAAAAAGAACAAAACTGGAGGTATCACATTACCTGACTTCAAACTATACTTTAAGGCTACAAAACAGTATGGTACTGGTACAAAAACAGACTCAAAGACTGTTGGGAAAAGCTGAGTGTTGGGAGAAGCTGAGGCAGCGCTTGCATGTCTGACATAATGTAAAAGAGTCTTGGAACATGTCCAGGGTCCAGGGTCTAAAACCCCTTGTGGCCTTTGCAACACCAAGCTCTGTGCTAAAGGGTGGAAGGCTACCCTGACACACCATAATCTAAGCCTAGGGCATAAAATCCCTTGTAGCTTGGATAGAATCCAGGGCTTGCGGCTCCGGAATGTGTCTAGACTTGCTGGCTCCTTGCTCCTTGCTCTCCAGGGTCGATTGGATCTTGAGTTAAAAGAACCTGCTCTCCATTTTCTCAAGTAGCAGAGCAAATACTAAACCATCACAGCTGTAAATCATGTGCTTAATGCAATGCGACCTTTTGACCTCCACATTCTCACCACCTGTTTCTTTGTTGGATTACCAATAAATAGGGTGGGCTCCCAAGCTCAGGGCCTTTGCAGCCTCCACAATCATGATGGCCCCCTGGGTCCCACCTTTATTTTTCAAACCGTCTTTTTCTGAATCCTTTGACTCTGCTGGACTTTGTTACCCCCACAACTTGGTGTTGGGTCTGATCACCCCAACATAGACAAATGAAACAAAATAGAGAATCCAGAAATAAGCCCATACACCTACAGCCATCTGATCTTTGACAAAATTGACAAAAATAAGCAATGGGGAAAAAAATTCCCTATTCAATAAATGGTGCTGTGCTAACTGGCTCGCCATGTACTGAAGAATGAAACTGGTCCCTTAATTTTCACCATCTACAAAAATTAACTGAAGATGCATTAAGGTCTCAAATGTAAGACCTCAAATTATGAGAGTCCTAGAAAAACGTAGGAAATACCATTCTGGACTTTGGCTTTGGGAAATAATTTATGACTAAGTTCTCAAAAGCAATTGCAACAAAACCAAAAATAGACAAGTGAGACCTAATTATTAACTAAAGGCCTTCTGCACAGCAGAATAAACTATCAACGGAGTAAACAGAAAATCTACAGAATGAAAAAATACATTTGCAAACTGTGCATCAAAGGTTTAATATCCAGAATATATAAGAAACGTAAACAATTTCTTTTTTTGAGACTCAGTCTCACTCTGTTACCCAGGCTGGAGTGCAGTGGCATGATCTCGGCTCACCACATCCTCTGCCTCCTGGGTTCAAGCCATTCTCCTGCCTCAGCATCCCAACCCAAGTAACTGGGATTACAGGCGCCCACCACCACGCCCGGTTTTTTTTTTTTTATTTTTTTTATTTTTTTTTTTAGTAGAGATGGGGTTTTACCATGTCGGTCAGGCTGGTCTCGAACTCCTGACCTCAAGTGATCCACCCACCTTGACCTCCCAAAGTGCTGGGATTACAGATGTGAGCCACTGTGCCCAGCCAAGAAACTTAAACAATTTAACAAGCAAAAAACAGATAACTGCATTAAAAAGAGGCATGAACATACACTTCTCAAAAGAAGACATACAAGTGGCCAACAAACATTTGAAAAAATGCTCAACATCTTTAACTGTCAAAGAAGTACACATCAAAACCACAATGAGATTCCATCTCACACAAGTCAGAATGGCCATTATTAAAAATTCAAAAGACAACAGACGCTGGCAAGGCTGTGGAGAAAAGGGAATGCTTATACACTGTTGGTAGAAATGTAAATTAACTCAGCCACTGTGGAAAGCAATTTGGAGATATCTCAAAGAACTTCAAACAGGCCAGGCGCAGTGGCTCACGCCTGTAATCCCAACACTTTGGGAGGCTGAGGCGGGTGGATCACGAGGTCAGGAGTTCTAGACCAGCCTGGCCAAGATGGTGAAACCCTGTCTCTACTACAAATACAAAAATTACCCAGGCGTGGGGGCACCTGCCTATAATCCTAGCTATTCAGGAGGCTGAGGCAGAGAATTGCTGGAACCCGGGAGGTGGAGGTTGCAGTAAGCTGAGATCACACCACTGCACTCCGGCCTGGGCTACAGAGCAAGACTCCATCTCAAAAAAACAAACAAAAAAAAAAACAAAAAACTTGAAACAGAACTTCCATTTGACCCAGTAATGTCATCACTGGGTATATACCTAAGGGAAAAGAAATCATTCTACCAAAAAGACACGTGCACTCATATGTTCATCACAGCACTACTCACAATAGCAAAGACATGGAATCAACCTAGATGCTCCATCAATGGTGGATTGGATAAAGAAATTGTGGAACATAAACACCATGGAATACTACATAGCCATAACGAAGAACAAAATCATCTCCTTTACAGCAACATAGATACAGCTGGAAGCCATGATCCTAAGTGAATTAACAGAAACAGAAAACCGAATACAACGTATTAAGCATTGTGTACACATGCACGTAAGTTGGGAACAATGGGCACTGCAGACGGACTGGGGAGAGAAGGAAGTGGGCAAGGTCTGAAAAAATCCCCATTAGGTACTATGCTCACTACTTGAGTGATGGGATCATTTGTACCCCAAACCTCAGTGTCACTGAATATATCCATATTACAAACCTACACATATACCCCCTGAATCTAAAATAAAATTGAAATTATAAAAGAAAAATGAAACAAAAAGCAAAAATATAATGTATGTGTAAATATCACATTAATAACATTTTGAAATATATCAATAGGGGAAATCTATCAGTATTTCAGATTATTTTTCTGGTCATTTTAGAACTTTTTATATATTTTCAAGTTCTACAAAATGGATAATTATTGATTTTATGATCAGAAGCAAAGTTTTAAAATTTCTCCTGCCCATATCCAGCAAAGCCACCCTTTTAAATGAGATAACACTACTTATTTCTGTGTATGAATGTGCTAGAAATTTCATGTACATATTATTTTGGTATCTTTCTGTCTATAGACTATCTAATAATATTATCTAGTACCCAACACATGTAGCATGGTAAGTTCTCAATAAATATTCATTGAATATCTATAAACATTATTATTATTTGAAGCACTCTCATACACAACTGAAAGTTGTACTGAATTGTATTTATTTAAAGTACTTCTTTAAGGTACTTCAGTATTTGCCTACTAATCTTTTACTATGGGAATGTTTAATTTGTTATTATGAGCATCTCGCATTATATGAGGAAAAATAGAGCTAGATGGGTGAAGCAACTTTACTGAGAGCACATCAATCATCTGAAAAGATGAAATATGAATGCAAATTATCTGTCATGCTAGAAGTCTTTCTGGTATATGCTGCACTTTAATTTTCGTGATAAACAATATTATAAAAAACAGTTGAAAACCTGGTCTATCCTTACATTATGGTGCTGGTGTTGCCACACACCATTTGTCATAAATTTTATAATCAATTCAACAAAAATACTAACCCTGGCCGTCTCTCCTTCCATTCTCCAAATATTTCAATTTTGCATCCATTAATAAAAGTTTCTTTTATAGCAGTCTGTGACCTGGCAAACAATCAAAATTGCTAAAGTCAGATTTTTTTTTCCTGGCTGCTTTTTATTTCATTTCCTCATTTATTTTTATGAGATTGGTTTATGTTATTTGATTTCTCATTAAATTTTATATTTGTGAGTTTATTTTATGATTTCTCAGACGTGCCAAGACTCCCTTGCTGCAAGTGCTAGTAACAAGGTAGATAACTTTGAGGAGACAGTTTATTTGATTAAAAAATTTTTGTCTATATGCTTTTCTCCCAAGTGCATTCTGTTATATTTATTTTTTAAAGAAAACCTACAGGTCTCTATGTTCTAAATTCTGTTTGAGTTCTTTAAAAACCATTATTTATGTCATCAATGTAGCAGCAAATAAAAATCAGATTTATAAATGCTTTTTGTTTCGTATTTTACCATTTATGACTAGGGCTTATAAAAGTAAACCACAGCCAGAGAACTAGGGTGGAAATTAACTGGATCTCCTGAAACATTGTTACTTTAAAAAAAAAATGAGAATAATAACTCTCTGTTCTTCCTAGGACTGTTGTAAAGTCAAATTAGCAAATATTAATAAAGAATGTGCAGAAATGGGAAATACTGCTATTGTAATTGTTTTCCTTTGTATTGAAACACAATGTACAAAGTGGTGGACATTATTTGCACATCTCATTTTTCTACAATGTTCAGATGACTCTCTCTGGCTTTCCTTTCGCATAATCCCCAAGGGAGGTGTTTGGTTTCATCTTATATCAGTAAGTATGATAGTTCTCAGGGCTCCTGTAGTTTGTGACTCAATATTTTAAAAATTCAAGGAGAATTTAAAAGATATTTACCAGTGATTTCATGGTTCCATTTATAGTACTATGGCCTCTGGTAGAGTCATTGAGTTATGGCAGAGTTTATTTATGTAGGATCTAGAGGTTAATTAGTAAAATATTTTAGACTTGCACTTTTAATATTTAAAAAATTAGGTAGTTGTTGTATGAGTAATAAAATTAATGCAACATTATTCCGTAATATAGTACAATTATATTAAAAGCTTCTAATAAGTATTTGCATATTTTCTTAAAATAACTAAAAATTTTAAAATACAGGCCAGGTGCAGTGGCTCACGCCTGTAATCCCAGCACTTTGGGAGGCTGAGGTGGGCAGATCACAAGGTCAGGAGATTGAGACCATCCTGGCTAACACAGTGAAACCCCATTTCTACTAAAAATATAAAAAATTAGCCAGGCATGGTGCTAAGCACCTGTAGTCCCAGCTACTCAGGAGGATGAGGTAGGAGAATTGCTCGAACCCGGGAGGCAGAGGTTTCAGTGAGCCGAGATCGTGCCACTGCACTCCAGCCTGGGTAACAGAGTGAGACTCCGTCTCAAATTAATAATAATAATAATAATAGATTATAAAATCATTTTGAATTAAAATGTTATGTTTCTGTTTATAGAAAAATTTTTTACTTAGGAGCCATGAAATTCTTCCAAATGGGGTGTGTGTATGCGTGTGTGTGTGTGTGTGTGTGTGTGTGTGTGTATTTAACCATTGTTCGTGGAGAATCCATATAGTTTTAAACTTGAATATCTGAAACATCATGATCTAATAAAGAATGAAGTCCACTGTCCTACAAATTTGGAACAGCTAAGCTACACAATATCTGCTTTCTTTCTTCAGAATGTGGATTCGAGGGGAAACCCGTAAGATTAGCCAAAAATGACTAAATAATGTTTGCTGGCAGCACAACATTGAGAAGGTCATTCTCCCAATTCTCTTCATATTGAACTTTGGAGAGACCATGGTAAAGGTGAAAACATATTCAGTGAAATGGCTGGAAGAGAAAGTCAGATTTAGATGAAAAGATGAAGAAAGCTAAATTAATGCTATGAAAAAATTTTAATCACAGTGAGGTGAAAGTTGCTGGTGAATGAGAAGTCTGTTTTCTAATCTCAGCTCTAATGAAGAAATTTTTCATGCAACTGTACTATCATAAAATCTTTTGGTTGTAAGTGACAGAAATTCTGTTTTCTCTAGCTTAGGCCAAAGAGAAGATTGCCTTTTTGATGAGAGAACAAATTTTGTAAGAATCTAATTCTTTAAAGTTTATTGACATTTATTTATGTCTCAGAATACAATTTATATTGGTAAATGTTCCAAAGGTACCTGAATTAAAAAAAATAAAGAGTCCTTCTACATGTGTTGAGGCAAGAATTCTGAAAATAGGTCAATTTGATTGATATTGTTGCTCAAGTATTCTATGTCCTTGGTGATTTTCTACTTGTTCTATCAATTACTGTATTGGGGAGTTGAAATTTCCAGTTGGACTTGTGGATATTTCTATTCATCTTTTCCTTTTTGTTATTATTTACTTCATGTATTTTTGTTTTGTTTTGTTTTTTTGTTTTGAGACAGAGTCTCGCTCTGTCACCCAGCCTGGAGTGCAGTGGCGCGATCTCGGCTCACTGCAAGCTCCGCCTCCCGGGTTCACGCCATTCTCCTGCCTCAGCCTCCCAAGTAGCTGGGACTACAGGCGCCTGCCACCACGCCCGGCTAATTTTTTTTTGTATTTTTAGTAGAGACGGGGTTTCACCGTGTTAGCCAGGATGGTCTCCATCTCCTGACCTCGTGATCCGCCCGCCTCGGCCTCCCAAAGTGCTGGGATTACAGGCGTGAGCCACCGCGCCCGGCCTACTTCATGTATTTTGAACTTCTGTTATATATTTCAGAATTGTCTGTTTCTTCTGGCAGTCCTATCCTTTTTTTTGATTCATGTGTTTTAAAGTTCTCTGATTTGGTGCATAAATGTTTAGGGTTGGTATGTCCTCTTAATAATTGATCGCTTTATCTTTGTGAACTGATCCTCTTTAACCTTAGTAATAGTCTTTGATCTTAAATCCAGCTTTATTTTGCTTAGTGTTTGCATGGTGTATCTTTTATCTATTCTTTTAATTTTGACATAGTTCTTTATCTTTCAACTGTATTTCTTGAAGGAAAGATATACAGTGGTACTATTTTCAAAACACCCAACCTGACACTCTGCTTCTTAGTTGAGTACTCAGACTATTTTAAAGTTATTGTGCATATCATTGGGTATAAGCTACCATTTTCTTTTTATTACCTGTGTTTTTTATTTGATCATTCTTTTTTCTCCCTTTTTGAGGGTTTTACTGGCTTATTAGGTATAAAACTGATTTACTTATGATTCATATTTTAAATTATTCACTTCAGTTTATCACAGTGTGCCTTTAAGTGTTATTAAATTTTACATATTATGTAAGGACCTTTAAAAAGCACACTTCCAATTTCACCTCTTTCTACATTTGTTCTGTCATCATACATTCTACTTTACAATTTATCATGACCTAACAATACATTGTTTTTATTTTTCCTTTAAAATTTCTTGTAGTAGCTCTGCTGGTGGTTAATTTTTGTGGCTTCTCTATACCTATTTACTTATTTATTTATTTATTTAAGATGAAGTCTGGCTGTCTGGCCCAGGCTGGAATGCAGTGGCCTGACCTCAGCTCACTGCAAACTTTGCCTCCCGGGTTCACGCCATTCTCCTGCCTCAGCCTCCCGAGTAGCTGGGACTACAGGCCCCTGCCATCACACCCTGCTAATGTTTTGTAATTTTAGTAGAGACGGGGTTTCACTGTGTTAGCCAGGATGGTCTCGATCTCCTGACCTCATAATCTGCCCTCCTCGGCTCCCAAAGTGCTGGGATTACAGTAACTTTGGAAATGAGTGGAGTCTGTAAGACTAAAGAAAAAGGAGCTGCCCTGAAACTTTGCTCAAGTTGACAAAGTATTTTTCCCACAGGAATTCATGTTAAAAATTATGAAACCTTTATACATGTATTCTGCAATTGAGCAATTAAATAAATGGATGGCCAACGGTTGAAGTCAGGTTTCTCACTGGTGGAATGAAAGGTTACAGAGAGACTAGAAAAGGATGCTTGAGTGATCCATATATTAATGTATGAGCATTGGAGACTTCAACTTGCGCTTATATTTAGCCTGCTAAAGATAAAAATATACATATAAATATATATATGTATGTATACATACATTTATTAGTATAGACACTTTCATTTTCTTGTTCCATCATGTGGAAGGTTCTCAGAAGGTAGCAATGAGCATACCACCAGATCTTGGTTTCTTATACTATTGTCCAATAAAAGGAACCAGGGCTTTTGGTCGAAATAGTTGATTATAGATTAGTGAGGAAATTTACAATATTATCCCAGGTCATTTTGCAGTGCCAGAAAGTAAATGCTTAAATAAACACCACATGATAGATATGTCAAAGAGACACTAGAGCCTACTGAAAGAATTCCCAATTACTGAACAACATGGAACAACATGAGTGGAAAAAGAAAAGATTTTGTAATGAATTATAACTCAAAGTATAAAGTAAATACTCATAAATCTATATTGATAGAAATAAGCGATTGGATAAATAAGTGAACAGAGGGGGCCCCTTTTTCTCGCAAAGAATCCACTTTCACTTTAAGGAAGTGAGGCTCTAATCCCCAGTCCTTAAGTGTGGGCTGTGTGTAATGATTTCATTCCAAAGAGTACAGTGTGCAAAGGGATAAAAAGAGTAACATTGCAGTGGAGATTCTTGGCAAACACTACCTCAGCCATGCGATCAAGCTTAATATCACCAGTAGTAAATCACACTGATAGAATGTTCTCTTGATGTGATGTAATGAAACTAGCACTCTTTACCTTTGTGATCATCCCCAAAATGCATACCTCTAGTCTAATCATGAGGAAAGCATCAGAAAAATCTCAGTTGAGGGAGGGTCCACAAAATACCTGACCAGTGCTCCTCAAACTATCAAGGATATAAAAAACAACAAAAAAATTAAAATATTGTAAAATTCAAGAGGAGACTAAAGAGGCATGACAATAAAAATGTGGTATCATAGGTGTTCCTGGGACAGAAAAATGATATTGGGTAAAAAAAAGGCATATAAATACAGCCCAGATAGTTAATAATGTATCAATACTTGTTAATTAACAAATGTATCATACTAACATTAATTAAGATATTAATAAAAGAGAAAATATATGCTAGTTATGAGAAATTTCTGTACTGTCTTTGCAAGTTTTCTGGAAATTTAAAACTCTTCTAATATAAAAATTGTATTTAAAAAAGAAACAAAACTCAAGGAGCTTATTTGTTTTCCAGGTAATATCAACTGAGGTATTATTGAGCCAACTGCTAACCCTTAGGGGCTAGGAACTGCAGTGTCTGGGGAAGAGTAGATATTACTATTGTAAGTGAGCTGTTCTCAATCTTGTCTTTTCAATTCCCTAGTATACTACATGCTATAGTCAAAGCGGTAAACTTTTCTTTCCTTAAGCAGACCACACTCTTTCCTGCCTGGGTGTCTTTCTTCATACTGGCCAATTTTGCTTCAAATATCCTTCTGTAGCTCCCCTCTCTAAATAATTCATGTGTTAAGACCTAACATTGATATTATCCTCTTTAGCCCCCGAGTAGAAAGAAGTGTTCAGTGTTCCAGAAATCATTGTTTACCCCACCAAAGTGGATTATAATCACTGATTTAAGAATCTTTCTTCCACACTAGAGTGTATATCCCTTAAGTATATTTCTTACCAGTACTCCAGCATCAAGGAGTTCTAAATGCTTGACAAGCTTTTTTGGCTCAATAATTGTTTATTAACGCACAATTATTTTAACTGTTTATCCCCTGGACTAATAGATGACCTTTGCTCATGACTTTTGGGTCTCTATTCTTGACAGAAACGTCTTGACAATTTTAAGTTGTATTCTGGCATGGATCTAGGTTCAGGTTTTATCTATGCTTTCTACTAAGCCTATGTCTTTGAACAAGTTGCCAAGCCTTTCTAATCATAATTATTTTCTCTGTAAAATAGGTATCAATAGTACAAGCATTATAGTTTTTTTAAAAAAATAGAAGATGCTAATATATACATATTTAGCATTATATAACATATAGTAAATGCTAAATTATTATTTCTAATAGAAAATTAATGCTTCTTTTATCTAGTTATAGGCCTGATCAAAGACAGTCCTTAGAATAAAGAGGAAGTTGCATTAATGAAGGACTCTTCAAAAATGCACAATTCCAGGTATCATACCAAACACCCCAAAACCAATCCCTGTCCTCCAACTCTTTCCTTTCCCCAAATTAACAGATAGATGCAAAAATCATAATAAACTGATATTTCCCCCTTGAACACCATAATGTTTTAAAGTAATCATAATTTTTACACTTTCATGTTTTGAGTTGTGAGCCTGTGCTTCTAATCAAAGCTTAATGTGGGTGTTCTGTTTTAGGGCTAGAATGGCACACATGTGAATTATGGAGTCACCACATTTTGTTTCTTGGTTATTGACAAAAGTAATGTAAATCTAAAACTTCAGACTGTTCATAGGAGAATATATGTGGGTTACTATGGTTTGGTATTTTTAGGAGTTATTAAAACATTGCGACAATAGTTATAGATTCGATTTTACAGGTTGTTTGTATTGTACATTTTTGTCATTCCCTTTTGGGCCATAAATAAATGCTTATTTTTTAAACCTTTTGCTTTTTATAACTTGAAATAATTGTTTCTATGATGAAAAACAATGAATTTGAAATTCAATATTTCTATTATTTTTGTTCTCAGATTTTCTGATATGAGACAAGCTTTCAGCTGTCACAAAATGTATTCCATCTTTTTCATCCTCTGAATGAAAATTGCTAAATTCTTTCAAGCTGCTCAGTAATTAAAAATAATTTGTTTACTAATTTGGACACAGTTGATTCAGCCCATAGCCTCTTTGAAATCAAATAATGTAAACCACCAAACAGGTTTTTAGCCAAAGGAATAGAAAGAAAAATCTGATTAAACTGCTAAAATATTCAGAAATTCTATTTGAGTTTCTGGATGCTAAAAGAGTTGCTTAATAACACATTGCCAAATTATTTTAAAGATTAAAATAGGTATTTGAGGTACGAATATTTATATGAAAATATTAAAATTATACATTACAATATGAGAGGACATCTTCCAAATATTTGTCTCTTGACCTACTCCTGGGAGGTTGTCTCTAAGACGTTAGAATATTCTGCCTGATAAGAGGGTCACTGGGGATGTGGCCACACAGGTTGATTTATTTTATTAATATGAATTATCATGAGGTCCTTGGGCCAGGTGGTGTAAGTTTGGCTTCTAGAGGAGACTAGTAACTAAGGTCAACCACATATGCAATCAGCCGTGCTTACATGACCAGCCTCAACTAAAACTCTGATTGGCAATGCTTCATGCATATTGCCACACATTGTTGCTGGTAGAAGAAAATGCTGTCTGCTTGACTCCACTGAGAGAGGATCACTGGAAACTTGCACCTGGTATCTCCTAGACTTTGCCCTATGCAAATCTTCCCTTTGGTGATTCTAGTCTGTATCCTTTTGCTGTAATAAACTGTAACTATGAGTATAGTGACTTTTCTGAATTCTGTGAATCCTTCTAGAGAATTATTGAAATTTAAGGTGCTCTGGGGGCTCTCCCTAACTATAGTTTTGAACATGTAACCTTCAAGAGTCAACAGTAACTATTCCTTATGCACAAACTCTGCGTTAATTATCTGCATGAAACTTTTTACTGTTTCTAAACAAAAACGTTCTATGAAGGTTTATTGCTATTTCCCCAGCACGTTAAAACATTTTCTGACACAACGCAGGCATTCAGCAACTATTTATTAGTTGAGTGAATTGATGACAAGCCTATTTTTATCCTATTGTTTCCTTTCTGTATTAAGTAAAGACTCTTTAGTCTGTTGCCGTCTGTTACTATCAGTCTTATAATAGCTCCATGTCAGCTACCACTCTATTTTTTTCCTTCCTTTTAGAGCAAAATTCTTTGCATTATCTGTGCTTACAGTCTCAAAAATCTCTCCTTGCATGTTCTGATCTTCTTTTTATTTATTGTTTTCATTTTTGGTCTCTACAAATATCCTGGTTACCAATGATCTTCACATTGCTAAATTGAACAGGAAATTTCCAGGTGGCATAATACTTGACTTATCAGTGGTGTTTGACAGAGTTAATTATTTCTTCATTCTTGCAAGACTTCCTTCCTACTTGGCTTATAGGAAACAGCAGATTCTAGTTTTCCATCTACTTTGTAACTGATACTCCACATTATCTTTTGCTAGTTCTCTCCCTATCCTCTATTTCCGGGATATTAAAAGCTTCAGAGTTACTTCTTGGAACATTTATTTTTTGAAATAAATTTTCACTTATATCCATAGTAATCTCATACATTTTCAAAAACCTAAAGTATCATAATTATGCTGATTATTTAAAATTTTGTATCTCCATCTCAGACCTCTACCCTATATTCTGGACTCATATATCTAATCACTTACTTAATGATATGGTTTGGCTGTGTCCCCACCAAAAATCTCATCTTGAATTGTAATCCCCATAATCCCAATAATCTCCATGTGTGAAGGGAGAGACCAGGTGGACGAAATTGAATCATGGCGGCAGTTTCCCCCATGCTATTCTCCTGATAGTGAGTGAGTTCCCAGGAGATCTGATGATTTTATAAGTATTTGGTAGTTCCTCCTGCCTTCACTTCTCCACCCTGCCACCTTGTGAAGAAGATGCCTTGCTTCCACTTTGCCTTCCACCATGATTGTAAGTTTCCTGAGGCCTCCTCACCCATGTTGAGCTGTGAGTCTATTAAACCTCTTTCCCTTATAAATTTCCCAGTCTTGGGCAGTTCTTTATAGCAGTATGAAAATGAACTAATATGATTAACATTTCCATTTTGATATCTACCAGGCAAACCAAACTTCGCATCTAATTTTAAAAATCCAAATATTCAATGCCTAAAGTTGAGCTCCTGATATTTTTTGCCACATTTGCTTCTCCAAAAGTCTTTTCTATCTCAATAAATGGTAACTACAGACTTGCAGTTTCTCAGATAGACAACCATAGAGCTGCTCTTAATTCTTCTCTTTATTCATACCCTCATCCAATCCATTAAGACATCCTGTGGCCCCCAGCTTCAAATACCTGGAATCTTATCACTTCTCATCATCCCTAGTGCCACTTTGGAGACCTAGTCTAAACAAATATAAGCTCTTACCTTGGTCATTATCACTATTAGCCCTCTAATTGTTCTCCCAGCTTCCTCCATCACCCTTTTACATTCTATTAACACAGTCACCAGAATAATATTGTTACAATATAAGTTAAATAGGTCAATCCTCTGCTCAGAACCCTCAAATGACTTCATGCCTAACTTGGAATTAAAAATAATTCCCAGTGGTTTACAAGGCCCCATATGATCTGTCCCCTATAATCACCCATTACCTCTTTGATATTATCTTCTATATTTTCTCTTTGTTTTCCACATTCAACTCACACAGTTCTCCCTGGGTTTTTCTTAAAACACTGTAGGAGCACTTCTTCCTTAGGATCTTTGCATTTACCATTTCTTTCAGATGTAATGCTGCTCCTGAAGTTATCTGCATGGCTAATGTGTTCACCTCCATTAGGCTTTAGGGAGATAACACCTTCTCAGTGAAGATTTTTCTTGCTACTCTAACCAAACAAGCAACCTCCACAATCCCCTTCATTAATACTTTAATACTCTCAATTTCTCTACTGTGACTTATTCTGTACCTTGACATTTATCACTATCTAAAATGTAATGGATAGATATTTACTTCTGATTTCTATTCTATAATTCTTCCCACTACACTAGAATATAAGCTTCATAATAGCAGGATCTACACCTTTAGTACCTAGAACAAAACCTAGCACACAGAAGTCATTCAATGAATTATTATTGAGTAACCGTTAAGTAATTTATTTTTAAAAATAAGTTTTTTTCCAGTGAGTAGGGTATACAGGGATACAGTAGAAGCCACCATAAAAATTGCAGAATAAACATGGCAGTTGACAGTTCCCAAGTTATGCTATTTGCTAGCAGAGTGAATTACTCAAGTTTAAAAATAGGTCAAATTAGCAATTTCTATACTTGAAAGATTGATATAATAATACAATTTCTAAAATTTACATGATAATTAAATGAGATAACATATAACAGTGCTTGACATTGTAGTAGATGTTCAATAGTGCCAGTTCTTACTGTTCTTGAATTAAATATGTGTATATATGTGTGTGAATAGCTTACAAATAATGTCAATTAATGTAACGACTGTTTGCACCTCAAGAAGTCATCAGCTTAAAGGGAATTAACAAGTCGATACAAATCATAGAAACTTTAAGCTAACCTTAGAGGCCATATATCCTAAACACATCATTTTAAAGATAAAGAAAAATCTGGATATGTTAAGTGATTTTTGATAAGGTGGATACACAATCCAAGTCTCCTGAGCCCTAGCGTAGTGTTCTTTGGAATCAAAACAAAAATAAGAGGATAGAAACCCTGATTTTGTCACATATGTCCACATGAAAGGCTGAACTCTGTCCCAGAATTCTTTTAGGCATGATAACAAGGCTACTGAGTGGCTAGAGTCTTTCAAAAACCTGAGAGTATAGTCTAGGACAGAGGTACTTTCATTTTTCCCCTTTATTCATTTAGACAGACTGATGTGACAGTAAAGGAGAAGTTCACCTAGCATCCAGTCATTGGTACCCCAGAGAAGACCCTAGCCGAGCATTAACTGAAGTGCAGCATGCTCCAAGGTTTGCAGCTGCGAGATAATCATAAGTCTGGGAACATACTGAGCCAGGAAGCTGAGAGCAAAGTGTTTCCAATTCATGAGAAGTACATTTGTCTTATAATGGCCACAGTTGTCTTAGTGTCATTTTACTTAAAAGATGGCACCTTTATTGAAAGAAGCTGGGGAAGGAAGAGCCAGCTCCAAAGACGTGCAATCATCATTGACCTATAATTGGGCAGGCAAGTTAACTGGTCAGACTGTTCCTTTGGATCTGGCTATTTTAAAATGGAAAGAAATAAAAGGTAACTATAGTCCTATTGCCAACTGTTTTGCAAAAGATTCAGTCAGTCTTCTCTTTTGTACTTAGCAGAAACATTAGTGGTGTCACCTGAGATGTGGAGAAATTTTATTGTCTAGGTGTAATCAGAATGGCCTGAGGCCTTTGTGAAATGCATTCTTTTTTGTTGTTGTTGTTAAGAAAATGAAAGTATTTCAAAAAGCTTACTTGTCTCTTTTCAAAGAAAAACTCTTTCCTTTGCCTGTAATATCTACTGAATAAGCATAACTAGACTGTTTTTAAACTCTTCCTTCACCTAAAATGCAACTTAGAAAGATGAAGAATATCCCCACCAAACTGTATATTCTGTATCCTCTCCAATCCTATCCCTCATTGTCAAACCCAAAATAATACTATGAAAGAAAAATTATGTAACAATTATAAAAAGGTAGAATAAATTATTAATTTCTAATATAGATTCTTAGAAATTGCTGCCAATAACTGTTATACAAAGAGGATTATACTGCTCTGCAATTTGGCACCAAGTGGGCTTGCTATGTGTTTTCAATTAACTACGAGAAACCACAAGTATCTATATAGAGAAAATGAGGGTGAAAGAATATCTACAGTTTTGCTCATTGGCTGCTTAGCTGCAGTTTGATTCTCTGTTGTATTCCACAAGATAATTTTGTTAATCCATCTGGTAACAAGAGAAAAATAAAGGAAAGGATATTATATAGCAATGGTCACCTTACCTCAGTTATAGTAATGCATTTTTCAAGTATTTGATACAGTGTCCTTGGTTTTGGTAGTACTGAGTCCTAATAAAAGCTATATCCAGATATTTAGCTCCATTGGTATTTGTCAGAAATGTATAAGTAGTCAATGTAAATGAGGACAGTAGGTAAAAATCACACCAGGCTGGACAATTGTTATGAAAAAAATATATTACCATTGTATCTGACCCGTTTCTGTTTTGCTTTCTATTGTCGTTTGCTAATTCCTATGATTTTATGAGATGCATTAAGTAGTCAGGGATTTCACTGGCCCAAGTTTAGATTAGCATTTTCTGAAGTACGTAAGTTAGTACTTTGCCAAGACTTCATGTTGAGTGGTAAATCGACGTGTGCAAAATTGCCACCAGGTGGCAGAAGTCAAATTAGGAACAACAGCAAGTGACTAATTTGACTAAAATAATTAATGACTTGGGATTTCTTGCACAACCATTTACTGATTGCTTTCTATGTACTTCTGTGTTTGAAAAACAGTATGTCCTTTCTCTCCTCAAGAAAATTTCAATCTAATAACTTGTCGAGCTATCCAAGGAAAGATCAGGCTCTAAATCCTAATTCTGATCCATATTAACCATATGTGGTAGAGAAGAGAATTTGAGAAATATTTCTCTCTCTGGCACTTAAAAGGACCCAACAGTAATGATAAATAATTAAGATAACATTCACAAGTGTTTTAATTATATAACTGCGAGCCTTGAATATAGGAATTCACTTTGATTTGAGTCAGTAATTGAGGGAGAAATGTATTTCCATTCTTTTTTATTTATTTATTTATTTTTGAGATGGAGTCTCGCTCCGTCGCTCAGGCTGGAGTGCAGTGGCGCAATCTCGGCTCACTGCAAGCTCCGCCTCCTGGGTTCACGCCATTCTCCTGCCTCAGCCTCTCCGAGTAGCTGGGACTACAGGCGCCCGCCACCATGCCCGGCTAACTTTTTGTATTTTTAGTAGAGTTGGGGTTTCACCGTGGTCTCGATCTCCTGACCTCGTGATCCGCCCGCCTCGGCCTTCCAAAGTGCTGGAATTACAAGTGTGAGCCACCGCGCCTGGCCCTATTTCCATTCTTTAGACTCCTTTTGCATGGCAAGATTTTTCATGTGGCTGGTGTTACTTCATTCTTCAGAAAAATATACACTTTTAAACTGATTTGAACCAGCAAATGATTTGTTAAATTATTTGAAATAGTTCAAGCAAGTGCTTCCATAAAGGGGAGTAGAGTTTATGGCTCTAAGAGGGCTGTTACTCTAATAAAGTAAGAAGATTCATTCCACCAAACAAATACTGATGTTTTTTTTTTTCTTTGTTCAGTGAGAATGAAGGAAGTATGAGGAGAGGTTCTCTCCATCCATGATCACTTCTCAATAATAACTCAACCTACAAACTCATCTCCACCTCTTTCTACTGTTAGTGAAACTCCTTATGCATTTAAGGGGCAATGATTCCAACTAATGATTACTGTCTTTCATGCTCAATTTTGTTTTTTTAATTAAAGCATTAGTTGGTAGCCCATGCAATTCTGTGGGAGTTGTCATTTAATGACATTTTCTATTTCTGGTTTATCTTTTAATAAGAAAACCTGCTGATCTGCCTCTCATTTTTCTTCAAAGTAACTCAGCTAGAATATGAATGCCAATTATAGTCATCTGGGGTGAGCTAGAAGGAAACTAGTAAGGTTGGAAAGCTTGTCTATGGCCTAAGAATGACTGACTCCTTCAACCTGCAATTTTCTAGTTAGAAACCTTTGACCAGAAGGCCTTTTAAGATGCTTTTTATAAATATTTATGATTCATAACAAAAACTTTTTTTTTTTTTTTTTTTGAGAGAGTCTTGCTCTGTCTCCCAGGCTGGAGTGCAGTGGCGTGAGCTCGGCTCACTGCAAGCTCTGCCTCCTGGGTTCACGCCATTCTCCTGCCTCAACCTCCTGAGTAGCTGGGACTACAGGCACCCGCCACCACTCCCAGCTATTTTTTTTTTTAATATCTATTTTTAGTAGAGACGGGGTTTCACCGTGTTAGTCAGGATGGTCTCGATCTCCTGACCTCGTGATCCACCTGCCCTGGACTCCCAAAGTGCTGGGATTACAGGTGTGAGCCACCGCACCCGGCCAATTCTTGACAAATACTTTTATGTATTTTTCAAGATTCAATCTCTGGGTTTGACTATATTTGTACTAAGTTTTAGATTATAGTTATAAATATGTTCTAAGCAAAAAATTTATAGAGCATGATTACACATTTTAGTGGGCAGATATCTGAATAGAAGATAAAAGAGTCACAGTAACAAAAATAAAATGTGCTTTTGAACTAATAAAATGAAGATTTTATTCCTATCCATCAGTGGGGAGAAAGAAGGAAAGGAGAAGGACTTTGAAGAAGGTTTTACTGATAGAGGAGTATTTGCATCTAAAGTCACAGATAACATGGAACTTAAGGAAACAGGCCGAGTAACAGTTACCTAGAGAGCAGAATACAAGCAATAGTCAAACCAAGGAAAAGAGCCATGGGTATAAACATGGGTGACATAGCTTGTGAAAGTGAGCAAAAGGTTTCCCAGGCAATCATTCAAGACAAGTATCAACAGAAAGTTTATAAAGGGCCCGGACTAGATTAAGAGAAAAATTATAGTGTGAGTCAGCACAGGTTATTCTGTCTGATGCACTAGGTAAGTGTTCTCATCAGTTTCTAGGTTAGAAAGAAACATCCACTGTATACCTTGTGCATTTCATTACATATAAAAGTAAGAAAAACTTGGTTTTATAGAAGTTGAGAGAATAGTGGTTACCAAAAACAGGAAAATAGAGAAGGAGATGAGTAGAAGTTCATCAATGTACAATGTTACAGTTAGATAGGAAGAGGAAGTTCTGGTATTCTGTTGCCCAGTAGGTTGATTATTGCTAACAATAATGCATTGTACTTATCAAATAGCTAGCAGAGAAGATGGAATGTTATCACAACAAAGAAATGGTGAAGGTTTAAGGTGATGGATATGTTAATTCTTGTGATTAGATCATTACACAAGGTATGCATGTATAGAAACATCACATTTCACCCATAAATATGTATAATTATTACATGTCAATTTATAAAAACAGAGTTAACTGATGACAGAACATGTAAGGACTATTTTATTCAAAAATAAAAAATAAATGACATGAAATTTACCAGAACTAGCACATGACAAGAGAGTATCATGCCAGAAACACACATTTTACTTTTGACAGACATGAAAATCAAACTCCTAGGACAGGAACTTTCATTCATTACTATTGGGAATGAAAAATGAGACAGCCTCTTTGGAAAAGAGTTGGACATTTTCCCATGATGTTACACTTACCACACCACCTAATAATCCCAATTTTGAGTAGTTGCCCAAGACAAATGAAAATATGTTCACCCAAAAACCTGAATATAAAAATTTATAGCAGCTCTATTCATAATTACTAGAAATAGAAAACAATCAAATCTCCTACAAGTGAATGAATAAACAAAGTGTGCCATCATTATGCAGCAATAAATGGAATGACTAGAATTAATAACAATGTATTGCATACCTGAAAATTGCTAAGATGGAAGATTTTAAATATTTTCTTCATAAGAAATACTAAATATGTGAGGTGATGAAAATGTTAATTAGCTTGATTTAGCCATTTTGCAATATACATATTATCAAACATCAGTGTACACTATAATATATATGATTTTTATTTGTCAATTAAAAACGAATTAATTTTTAAAAAGGAATGAACTGTTAATACAAGCAACCACTGGATAATCTCAAAGGCAACATGCTGAATGAAAGAAATCAGTTTCAAAATGTTAAACACTGTACAATTCCATTTATATGACATTTTCAAAGAGACAAAATTATTGTGACTGAGAACAGACAGTGACTCTGAGCGGTTGAGACTTGGGAGTGTGTGACTATAAAAGGATGACACTGGGGAGGTTTTTGAAATGATAGAGCTGTTCTATTTCTACAGTCCTGGTGGTTACAGAAATCTATACGTGTGCTAAAATTAATAGAATTGTACACAGCAAAGCCAATTGTCTGTATGTTAATTTTAAAAATATAATAAAGCAAAAAAGTAAACACACACAAAAAAGAATCCATTTGTTTGCCACCTGAATGTCACTATGTCTTCCAATTATTTGGTGTCTGTCTGGACTTTCATAGAAGTAAATTATCTTAAGCTCCCATGCCGCCTCTTCTGGAAAGTTCAACCGTTTTCCTAAAATCTTCCATGGATCTAGAAAAATATATCTCACTTCAGTCTTTTGCTTCTGCTGAATTCTATACTTTCTGTGATTATTCTCTTCGCTCTACTCTTTATATGATAAACATGGAAAATTTCCCCTTTCCTTCAGACCCCAGAGTCATTGATTAGATACTGAGACAAAATGGTTTTACTAAATAATAAAAATACTAGATGATCTCACGTATATATTGAATCTATGTAATCAAACTCATAGGAGCAGAGAGTAAATGCTGGCTGCCAGGGACTAGGGGGAGGGAGAAATGGGGAGATGTTGGTCAACAGATGCAAAGTTTTAGTTATGTTAAGATGAATAAGTTCTGGAGATATAATATATAGAATGGTGACCATAGTTAACAATACTGTTTTTTGTACTTAAAATTTGCTAAGTGGGGGTAGATCTTAAATATTCTCACTGAACACACATAAAAGGTAATTATACGAGGTGCTGGAATATGTTAATTAGCATAATTGTGCTATTATTATACAAAGAACATGTACATCAAAGCAACATGTTTTATACCTTAAATACACCGAATTGTTTTCAGTTATACCTCAATAAAGCTGAAAAAAAAAGTATAAAAATAATAAAGTGGATTTTAGTACTGCATAGAGCAAGTCGTAACTTAAAGTTGAATTATCAAGCAACTGAGTTCTTCAGACCCTTGGCCATACCTGCTACAGACCCTTGGCAATACCGGCAACAGACCCTTGGTCATCACTGTCACAAGTAACTTTTCTCACAGCTTCATTTCTTGTGGACCTGCCTGATGCCATGTTTGTTTGATCCTCTCTCTCTGTATCCTTAACTTCCTAATCCTCTGAATATCTGGTATTTGTCATTCTCAGCAGTTTATTTGTTTGTCATGTGGTTACCCTCCTCCATACCTGGCAGGAATTGGGACAAGGTCATTATAATCACCTTTCACAAGTATGTGGCAATCTATTTAGGTGCTTTCTCTATTTAATCTTGGTAATATCGCTCCTCCCCTAGAATGCAGCTCAGTAAAAATTATATTTTTCATAGTTTTTTTAACTTTTGTGTATTAAAATTATGTATAGGAAAGTATATGTAGTTCTCATTACACATTATGGATTATAGATTCAACTTTTCTTATTCAAGTAAAAAGTTGTAAGATAGTTGGACTGGGTGGAGATTCTGGTAATCAGAAAGAAAAAAAATTATAAGCACCTTAGGACTGTAAGTAGAACATATAACAAGGTTTACAAAATCTCACATTTATTATTGTTATTGAGAGTTTTTTTGGTGTTCTTGATGGTTGTTTCTGTGCACAGAAAATATTATGGTTGGTTCAAAAATAATTGTGGTTTTTGCCATTGTGCAAAAATAATTGCGGTTTTGCCATTGCTTTCAGTGGTTTTCGAAACTGCAATTATTTTTGCACTGACCTGATAAAATTTGTAACAATTTTAACATTTGAAACTAACCTTTGCTTTATATTCTAAACCAAAAAATCTATCAATCCATAAACTTTTACTTTAATTTATGAATGTTATCATTCTTTTAATCTATCAAGTTTTTACAATAAACTTAAAGTCAGCCTTTATAACAATTAAATTTTCTTAAAATTTTAAACTACCTTTATAAATTCAACATAATCCATTTTTTTCCTGAGGTATTTCAACTGCCTAACAAAACTATTTGAAGTATCTAGATGAGCTTTCTAAATATAATAAATAGATTAAATGTAAAAAATGTGATAATTTATATATTCCAAAATTGTAATCACATTTATTTTGCTTTTCACATTTAAACTGACCCAGTAGTTCCACAGACTTTTTTTGGATAAACATCAAAATTGACCTTTCTCATTTTAAAGCTTGAACTTATATTTGTTTTTCCTGAGTTCCTTTCTCAGGTAATGACCTTCAAGCCTCTCAAAAAAACTATCAAAAAACTGAAACTTACCAGATCACCATACCAGAGGCCAGATCTCTCATTCATCATGATTGCTTCCTTGCCCCTCCTAGTTCCTGTTTTCTTACACATTGTTACATTACTTCCCTGCTATATAAATGCCTGGTTTTAGTCAGTCAGGAGGATGGATTTGAGACTGAGCTCCCATCTCCTCAGCTGCAGCACCCAATTAAAGCCTTCTTCCTTGGCAATACTTGTTGTCTTACTGATTGGCTTTCTGTGTGCCAAGCAGCAAAACTTAGACCAAACCCCAGGTGTTTTGGTAACAACATTAAAATCAAATATGTAATTTACTTAAATACTTCACTTAAATATTTTAATTATACTTAAATACTTTAATTATAATCATAAAATTAACTTATTACATACTCTAGCACATACCTTTCCATTAAACAGTAATTACAATTGTGTATATTTATTGCATATATTCAATATATATGTATATCTATGTATACATACATTGTTCTTAAGCTTGACACTAAAGCATTAAAGCTATAGGCTCCATTACTTCTAACTTTTAATGATTAGAAATTTTTAAAATTTAAAATATGTTTGCCCAACAAAGAAACATTAATATTATTTCAAGCAATTTAGGGTATTTCCCAAAGGAATTTGAGATTACATGCACAATCACAGAAACTGCTTATCAATCAGGAAGAAACCTGGAGTCTGCATGGCTTTTCTCAGAATGATGAGATATACACAGAAACCTCACTTATAAATGCTGTGTATCAACTCCAAGTTTATACTTTCCAAATAATATGGCCTTTTAGCCTAGATCACCTGGATTGCATGCTAGCTAATAGATACTTCACAAATAAAACTCGAGTCTCAAACCATCGTAGCTTTCATTATGAATTATTCCCATAAAATTCTCATATGGCAAGGCAGTAAATCTTAGGGCTATCTTAATATTACTTCTGACTGGATACTGTGTCTTATGGGTTACTCTTGCGTTTTGGTCAGGGTAACAAACCATGACAATGATAACAAGCCTGAAATGTGGATTATGAATACTTTCCCAAGTGAGTTATATATTGAACCACAGAAATATGCTTACTTAACAAAATAATTCCTTTATCATATATACTTATATGTATGTCCAGTTTGGAACAATACTGCCTATAGTATACTGCAAATTAATATTTTTCACAAACTCTAATTTCCTTCTACAAAGTATACTTGATTTATATTGAACACCTAAATTTAAATTATTCATTAAGTGTAAATATTATCACAGTGTAAATTATATTTGTTAAACTTACTGTATAATTTTCCAAGAAAAAAATTTCTCAAGAAATACATCCTGAAAATTATTTTGCAAGTCATCTTGTTCTTGTTTATGTGCATATTTTATATATTCATACTAATATTGTTGTATACACCCTACATCATACTTTATTGTATTTTGTTTTAAATATATTAATTTATCAAGTGTAAATATCTAAGTCTTTTCTGGTGTATTTTCTTTTTCTAAAAAAATACTAAGAATCCCAAAAAGTAAAAGTAGCCTAGGCTTCTTTGGATATCTGAGAATACATGGTTTTAATGAAGATTTGGGAAAATTGGAAAATATTTGGGGGATTCAAAGATATCAGGTTTCTTTACTGATGAGTCAACTGAACTTTTATCCCCCAGATGATTGTATTTTATATTTATCAGGTCATTGTGTTTTATATTGTATATTACTTTATATTACCATTAAAAATTGAAGGAAAGTATGTTTTCTATTAACTCAGACATAATTTTCATCATATATTTATTTATCACTTTAAGGAATATATAGCAGACTGCTCTGCTGATGAAAATATAGAGATATTCTAAAGAAATACAGCTTCTTTGAAAAGAGATTATTTGTAAACAATAAGATTAAGGCACAATAGAAGTTTGATACTTTACTCTTAGAATACAGAGTAAAGATAGAAGAATACGTATAGAATCAGTGAGTTCTCCTTACTCATTCTTCATGTTTGTTGATAATATGAGAGGTAATGATTTCATTCATTCATTTATTCATTAAATAAAATTTATTTATAAAATGAGTAGAATTCCTATATGTCAGAAATTTTTTGGATAAAAGGATAGAGGACAAATTAAAAAAAAAACAACCTTGCCTTCAAGCTCTTATTTTAGAGGATCGACAAATCACTACATAAGTAAAATATAAAGTATATCAGATAAGGTTAAGTGCTGAAAAGAAACATAAATCAGAGAAGGATGAAAGGAAGTGCTCACCCTAAGGTGAGCTGCTTCACTGTCCATGACACTTTATGATTATATTCTGGGGAAGAGGAATGCTCTGGGTTTCTTACGGTTACCACTGTTATCGGGGATTGACATTGTAATGAGATTTTCTCAAGCTAAATTAATGGTGTTGAGGCAGTAAATGTTGTGAAAGTGGGAATGGTAGACGTCTTGATAGAAGAACACAAAGTTCTGGGGCCACCTCTTCATTGCTGCCAATGATAGTGTGAAAGCCAGGAAAGGAGAGATCTTTATTTGGAACATGCTGAGAACACTGCGTTTCCTCTTGACCACTGTCAGTGGAAGTAAAAATAAGGGAAGAGGTAAACCTATCTATGTCCTTCAAATTATACTCAGCGTATACTTGGGTTTTTATTGACATTCCAATGATAAAGGTTAACTCTGATGGACTCCTCAATTCAGACTGTTAAAATAATAGATTAGTCAATAATTTATTCTTACTTTTGCACTTAAAGTAGAATAATGCCTCTAGTAAATAAAATTTTAATCCTGTGGATTACACCTTTTCTATGCTTACTTCCTACTTCAGCCACTTGACCAATTTGTAATGACATGACAAAGCCATCTTTTCTTCCCTTGTGTTGATCCTGCCACTTCTTCTTCCTTCCTAAACCTTATGGAAAATTTTTGCTATCTCAGAAAGTAATTCTAACAGTCCATTCTGAGAATCAGAGCCCCTCACCAGCATGGCACATATAACTTTAATCCTTTCATTTTTGTTCAGATGTGCCTCTGATTTTCTGGTGTGTAGCCCTGTTTTACTACTCATGACATTCACTGGCCTGAGTTTTCTCCATATATTTTATATCTATAATACTCTGGAAGATACAACATGCTTTATGCCTTTTAAATATTTTTAATGCACAATTGCATATTAACCAGGGTAATTTTATATAAAGGCAGCAAGTAATCCTGTTCAATAACACTTTTCCTAAATTGTTTGATCTAGGGTCCATAACAACCAATTCTCAATACTTTTTATTAATAGCTCATGGCAATATCATTCTGCAGAAAACATTTAGAAAACCCTGATCTATAAGCAATTATATTGGTTCCCTAGACACCTCTTTTTGGCTTATATTGTTTCTAGAGCTGAAAATTATGATAAACTTGGCACAGGAGAGCTAAACATTCTATGAACTTTTGAATTAAAAGTTTGGCAGTAGATACAATCATTTAAGTATTTCGTTTTCTGTTTGTGTCTTGATTCAGAATATTCGGATTTACCTAATAAGATTCCTCAATGTATTTGATTATAACAAAATTGGTGTTTATTTTTGTAGTATATTAGGAAAGCAGGGTCATGTTATGCCTTAAGGTAGTGATTCTTAAACCAGAGCATGCATCAGAATCACCTGAAGGATTTGGTAAAATACAGAATGCTGAGCCCCACTACTGGAGTCTCTGATGTAGCAGGTCTGGAATGAAGCCCACAAATTTACATCTCTGACAAGTTTCCAAGTATTGCTGATGCTACTGGTGCAAAGCCCACACGTTAAGAACCACTATCTTAGTGCACAACATGCAAAATCACCTAATTATTGGTGAAACTCTTTGTCCAGGAATCAATGAGATGAAACTTAAGTCAACAGCCATTTACTATGATTTTTACATTCCTGATTCTCAATTTTTCTGTCTCTTTCCTTTCAATATCTCAGGCAGGTTTGATGACCTCTTGTAACAAGAAGTCAAAGTCCCAACGAAATAGAGAGCACATGCGGTTATAGATAATTCAAAGAGGTTTATTTATTAAGGAACTATTTATAAAAGTGTAGATTTAGTACCATAGCCTGAAACTTTGTGGTAACCAAGTTATTAACATCCTTAGGCTCAAAGCAATAAAGTGAGGGAGAGGATACTGGAAACTGGAGACATGCAGTTGATTAGAAGATCAGTAACTTTCAATCAAGCCAGCTCAAGATGGCTTTATAGGCAGGCAGCCAATCCTTCCTTCTGATTCTCAATGGCCAAACCCCAAAAGAAATCATTGGTTACCAGAACCTGTGGACATAGTTTATATGCTTTACCTCCAAGAGCCCAGCTTGATAGAAAAGATTGCATTCAACAGATCAGTTGCTTTGTACCATTTACTGGGGACTGTGTTAATTTTTTGTAACAAATACACCACATCTAGCATAGCAACTTCAATGGGACTACTACTTGGAAAAGTTTGCAGCAATCCACTGTCATCTACCATGATTCATTCAGTTTTGGTAGGGGCCAGACTGGTGAAAAAATGGTAATATGATGGGGACACCCCTTCCTCATTTTTAAATCGTTTTAGAGTGAGAGCAGTCACGGTTATTCCTGTAAGGATTCAGTATTGTTGGTGATTTATTACCTTGGGGAGAAGGGACATTTTCAGAGCTTCTCCTTAGTCTTAATCACTATGATAGCTCTTATGCTGTAGGTAAAGGAATCAACATGAGGATTTAGCCAACTACAAGTTTATCCATTCAAATTACTTATTCAGTGGCTAGAAAAATGACTAGTAGGTGAATCTGTGAACCCTGTAGATATACTGTGAATTGGATCCGAGCCAGGACCCTATTTATTATCTGCACTGCATATGTTCTTACTCCAATACAGGTTTTGATGGTGCTTTTGGTTACTGGTTCCCCGTGTCTAACAGTCCTGGAACAGTTTGGGTATTCATCTTTCCCACAGTATCATTATCTGATTAAATGGCCATATACTTCTTTTGGGAAGGCGTGGAAGAATTATTACTGGACATAATTTCTAGGTGCTTCCTCCAGGATATGCTCCTTTTCAGTCGGTGGTTTTCAAGTCTAGGAAGCTGGACAAAATATCATTATTGGAATGGTTGTCCCCAACTTTTATATACATAGCTTCTTACACATCCCCAATTTCTTTTTATTGTATAAAATAACCATAAATGATCATAAGTACAAATATGAATATTGCTTTTATAAGTATAAAAGCAATATATTTTTGGCTACCCTTCTATATCGATCTAAGAACAATGCTATTTTAATCATCTCCACAGCTGTCTTTGAATCACAGACTCCTGACTGCCATACAATCTCACAGAGGTTTAACTTTCTGTTAGTTAAAGGAAAAAAAAAATTAAAACATACATAATTTGACTTTGTCAAATACCTATCCTGTGTCTTTGCAAGCTAAACTATGCTAGGAAAGTAAGAGTGTATTTGACGGATATATTTTCACATACTAGAGCTTTCAATCAAAGATGCTCACAAATGTGCCTAGTAAAAGTTCCCATTAGTAATTCTCATATGCAACAAACTTTGATGTGGCATTAAATCTTTGGCATAAATTTAAGTGTTCATAAATCTTCCAAACATTTTCTGGGAATCTGTTGGCTCAGTTAGATGATGAATTAAGTAAATTGACAAAGTCCATTCTTTGAAATTAGTTGTAGAAGTTGAACCCAGATATAAAAGGAAAATCAACTGTGTACCTTCTCTATCATGTGTTTTTATTTTTTTCCAGATAAGAAATTATACAGGTAAAAACTATTTTTTAGAGAGACATTTTCTCTTTAAACACAAAATGATAACAATAACTATAAATTATATCATACAATTTTCATTTGAATATGCTTCACTGTAGACATAACTTAATGAGAAAAAGACCAGAAAGCATACTTTAAATAGGAAAGATAGCCTACTTGAATGATCTCTGGATAGACTGCTTAAAAGATTTTGACACAGCTTTGCAGTAAATACGTTGGTGATCTTGAGTACGTTTCTATTTATTCTGTGTTTCAGTTTTCTCATTTAAAAAAAAAGGGTCAATATTACGTGTTTCCTTTTTATTGTTTTATGGTCCTACTCTCTAACTAGAGGTGATATGGCAGAGTGCACACTATCTTGGATGCTAGAATCAACAGACAAACAGAAGCAAAACAAAAACAGGTTTGACCTGGGCCTCACCACTAACCCTCTATGTTAACTTATTTTATTTCACTAATACTTGGCTTCCAAATCTGGAAAATGGGAATAATAATATAAGAATAAAATTCAATAATGTGCTTACCATACTTTTTGACACATAGAAAATGCGAAGGAAACATTGTTATTTTGGGCAGTTGTTAAGAGTGGAGACTCTAGAACCCAACTGCCAGGTTCATATCCTGGCTCTTTCTAATTGCCATCTGTATGACTTTAAGCAAATAATAATAATAATAATAATGTCTACGAAACTCACTTTTTTTCTATAAAATATTAGACTAGACTGTTCTCACGGGGTAGTTACAAAATACATTAAGCATTGTCCCTGGCAAATAGTTGCTCTTATTTGATGTTATTCACCATTATTATTAACTTAGATTCTTCAGTGATCAGAATTTATTAGACTCCATGAAAGCTTAGTGTTCATATACATGAAAGTCAGTGATCCTTTTGCACATCCTGCCATATTTTCACTCATCCTAGGAATCTAAAAGTAACTGACAAATCATTGAAAGCAAGGGCCTGAAAGAAGAGTGAGTGAGTGCAATGGATTTCCTCTCTGAAAGCTATGCTCCCAAATGCACAGTTAGCATAATGAAGCACGTGTGTTACCTGTTCTCTCAGCACCCATAGCATAATCTTCAAGGAAACCAAATTTCATTCTGACCAAAACATCTCTATAGATAGTGATATGGTTTTGCTGTGTCCCCACCAAAATATCATCTTAAATTCCCGAGTATAATGGGAGGGACCCTGTGGGAGGTCATTGAATCATGGAGGCAGGTCTTTCCCATGCTATTCTCGTGATAGTGAATAATTCTCATGAGATCTGATGGTCATTGTAAGGAGTTTTCCTGCACAAACTCTCTTTGCCTGCTGTTACCCATGTAAGACTTCACTTGCTTCTCCTTGCCTTCCACCATTATTGTGAGGCTTTCCCAGCCACGTGGAACTGTAAGTCCAATTAAATCTCTTTCTTTTGTAAATTTCCTAGTCTCTGGTATGTCTTTATCAGCAGCGTGAAAATGGATGAATACAGTAAATTGGTAATAGTAGAGTGGGGTGCTGCTGAAAAGTTACCTGAAAATGTGGAAGCAACTTTGGAACTGGGTAACAAGCAGAGACTGGAACAGTTTGGAGGGCATAGAAGACAGGAAATGTGGGAAAGTTTGAAACTTCCTAGAGACTCGCTGAATGGCTTTGACCAAAATCCTGATAATGATATGGACAATAAAATCCAGGCTGAAGTGGTCTCAGATGGAGATGAGGAACTTTTTGGGAGCTGAAGCAAAGGTGACTCTTTTTATATTTTAGCAAAGAGATAGTGGCATTTTGCCCCTGTCCTAGAGATTTGTGGAATTCTGGTGGAAGGAATTTCTAAGCAGCAAAGCATTCAAGTGGTGACTTGGGTGCTGTTAAAGGCATTCCGTTGTATAAGGGAAACAGAGAATAAAAGTTCAGATAATTTGCAGCATGAAAATGTGATAGAAAAGAAAAATACATTTTCTGAGGATAAATTGAAGCCAGCTGAAAAAATTTGCCTAAGTAACAAGGAGCAAAATGTTAATCCCTGAGACAATGGGAAAAATGGGTCTGGGACATGTCAGAGGTCTTCATGGAAGCCCCTCTCATCACAGGCCTGGAGGCTTAGGAGAAAATGTTTTCATGGGCCTGACCCAGAATCCCTGTGCTGTATGCACTCTAGGGACTTGGTGCCCTGTATTCCAGCCACTCCAGCTGTAATTAAATGGAGGCAAGGTACAGCTTGGGCTGTTGCTTCAGAGGGTGGAAGCCCCCAAGCCTTGGCAGCTTCCATGTGGTGTTGACCCTGCAGGTGCACAAAAGTCAAGAATTGAGATTTGGGAACCTCTGCCTAGTTTTCAGAAGATGTATGGGAACCCCTGGATGCCCAGGCAGAAGTTTGCTGCAGGAGTGAGGCCCTCATGGAGACCCTCCACTAGGGCAGTGCAGAAAGAAAATGTGGGGACAGAGCCCCCACACAGAGTCCCTACTGGGGTACCACCTAGTGGAGCTATGAGAAGAGGACTGCTGTCCTCCAGACCCCAGAAAGGTGGATCCACTGACAGCTTGCCCTTGCACCTGGAAAAGCCACCAGCACTCAATGCCAGCCCATGAAAGCAGCCAGGAGGGAGGCTGTACCCTGTAAAGCCGCAGGGGTAGAGCTGCCCAAGACCATGATACTTTGCCATTTCTAGCTTCTTCTATTTGATATTCAACTCCACTTACTTTTCTTTAAGATGTTTATCATGTGTTTGATGGGATATTTCCTGGCTATTTTGTCTCTTTGTAAATTTATTTTTGTAAGTCAATGTCTTCTGTACTACAACTTCAAGGGCTGCTGCTGCCATTATTGCTCAAGCAATACTGAGTACTGGGGCAGTAGTCAGCAAAGGGCATGGCCTCCAGGAAACCATGAGCAAAAAATGTATAAAGTGGTAGGAAAAGATCGAGAGGAGGAACTGGGAACACACAGGCTATAGATTCAGCTCTTACTAACTTTTTTTGCAGTTCTCTTTCTACCATATCATAATCATTCCCCAGCTCTAAAAAAGTTGTCTTTTCTCCATTGCACTTGTTTTTGTATGCTAAATGGGAAAAGATAGATATAATTATTATATTTGGTAACAAAATTTTGGGGATAAGTAAGATATATGGCATTGTTTTAGAAAAGTTAAAAATGTAATACAACTCTTATGATTGTTCTAAACAGAATTTTTGTTATAGAATGATGGTTGAAATTGGAATCCTTGTAATCAGTTCATGCAAATTTGGGTATTGTTGCAGTGATGCAACTACTTAAGTTACATAATAAACATAAGCATAAGAAACTATTACAAAGAGGAAGGGTCATTCATTCCACACCTAAGAGACTTGGGTTTAAATTAGTTTATTTCTCAGAATTTCTTAATCTCTTTAATATTCAGTTCCTCATTTAGTAAAAGGGGACATTAATAGATATCTCTCAGCATTATATTTAAGATTAAATTAGTTGATGCTTAATCCAATGCTTGGTATACTGTGAATGCTCAAAATGGTAATGGCATTATAATTCAAATGATGGCATTTTATTCATTGGTGTCTCAGGTAAGGGGAATAGAAAATAATGTAGTTGATATGATTTGACTGTGTTCCCACCAAAATCTTATCTTGAATTCCCATGGGAGGGACCCGACGGGAAGTAATTGAATCATGGGGGCAGGTCTTTCCTGTGCTGTTCTCGTGATAGTGAATAAGTCTCAGGAGATCTGATGGTTTCATAAGGGGGATTTTTCCTGTACAAGCTCTTCTCTTGTCTGTCACCACGTGAGATGTGCTTTTCACCTTCCACCATGATTGTGGGGCCTCCCCAGCCACATTGAAATGTAAGTCCGTTAAACCCCTTTCCTTTGTAAATTGCCCAGTCTTGGGTATGTCTTTATGAGCAGGTTGAAAATGGTCTAATATATTAGTTTTCTTTTATTTCTGTGGGTGCATGAGTATATTGAATCTCAGAGTCATGAATTCTATCAGTGAAAGAACCCCAAGAGATCACCTAGCCCAATCTACATTTAGGAACAGAAGGTATTATTATTTCCAGTTCCTGTATAAAGCAACTGAAGCCTGAAAGACAGTGAAACTTGGTCACATAATTGTAGATACAAAGAAGAAGACTTAATCCCAAGTCACCTGTTTTTTACCATAATTTTTTTCTACTTCTTGATGTCATTTTTATTAGATAATGAAGTGTTACTTTGCTGATGAGAAATGTTGGATTAAAAGTTGCAAGGCTACTGAAATGAGTTGTAAAATAGATGCAAGCTTTCTAATGCAGCAGTCAAATATACTTCTTCCTGTAAGTTTTGTTCTTCACATAGAGTCAGAGAGGTGCCATTTGGTGATGCTGTTCTAGCATTTTTAATTGTAGATTTCAGCTAATGACTCTTCGATTACTTAATAAGAACACTCTAAGTAGTTTCAAATATCATTGTACCAATTCCTCTCCCCTCACTAAGGAAACTTAAAGAACTGTCAACATAGTATCAAAGATCATGACTTTTATTCATTTTACATTAAAACCAAGATTTTAACTATTAGTTGGTTTTAAACATTGGCAATTTTATGTGTAGTAGGATTACTAATTATTTTCCAGCTTAAATTCTAGTTTGGACAACACCCTGTGTCTCACTTACCTGAACTTCCATGATTACTTGAGGAAAATAACTTCATGGTGTTGCAATGAACTGTTAAAATAGCCCCCATCATTTGACTTTAGTGAAAGAATAAGTGAAGGAATTACTATATTTACTTTGAGATTGTAAAGTTGACTAGGATTGTTTTGTGAAAGTTTTCTTCCACAAGATGATAATATTAATTGTAATTGCATACCATCTCACTAACTTGCAAGGGCCTTTATGTGTTGTTAGTAGACTGCATATTGATACTAAACTTAGACAATAATAGAGCCACTGGTTCAGTGAATAAGAATGTTTTGAATATTATTAAGATTTTATTATTTAGGATTGCCTTTGTATGGCAAGCCAATAGCACAAAATGTTAAGGAACATTTTCTTGGCATGAAATCATGTTTAAAAATATTTCTTAATCAATTTCTTAGTGGTCATCAAAATCCTTTCCTTCTACTTGATACAGAATGAATAAATTTAGTTACTTTGTTTTTGTATTTGAAATATCTCCTTTTCAACTATATAACCATCTTACCACTTTCACTTTCTTGGAAAGTTTCAGCATAATAAAACATTCTGTGATTATTATTACTTATTGCTGGCTTATCTTTGGACTCTCTGATATAATTACTCTACAAGTATGCTTGGTTGATGATCTAAGTTATGTCTGGGAGGCTATGGCATTCAAAAGTGACATCTGCCCCATTGCCATGCTTTTCATCAATAAGTCACTAAAATTTTTTTTTTTTTTTTATACTTTAGGGTTTTAGGGTACATGTGCACAATGTGCAGGTTTGTTACATATGTATCCATGTGCCATGTTGATTTCCTGCACCCATTAACTCGTCATTTAGCATTAGGTGTATCTCCTAATGCTGTCCCTCCCCCCTCCCCCCACCCCACAACAGTCCCCGGAGTGTGATGTTCCCCTTCCTGTGTCCATGAGTTCTCATTGTTCACTTCCCACCTATGAGTGAGAACATGCAGTGTTTGGTTTTTTGTCCTTGCGATAGTTTACTGAGAATGATGTTTTCCAGTTTCATCCATGAACCTACAAAGGACACGAACTCATCATTTTTTATGGCTGCATAGTATTCCATGGTGTATATGTGCCACATTTTCTTAATCCAGTCTATTGTTGTTGGACATTTGGGTTGGTTCCAACTCTTTGCTATTGTGAATAGTGCCGCAATAAACATACGTGTGCATGTGTCTTTATAGCAGCATGATTTATAGTCCTTTGGGTATATACCCAGTAATGGGATGGCTGGGTCAAATGATATTTCTAGTTCTAGATCCCTGAGGAATCGCCACACTGACTTCCACAATGGTTGAACTAGTTAACAGTCCCACCAACAGTGTAAAAGTGTTCCTATTTCTCCACATCCTCTCCAGCACCTGTTGTTTCCTGATTTTTTTAATGATGGCCATTCTAACTGGTGTGAGATGGTATCTCACTGTGGTTTTGATTTGCATTTCTCTGATGGCCAGTGATGATGAGCATTTCTTCATGTGTTTTTTGGCTGCATAAATGTCTTCTTTTGAGAAGTGTCTGTTCATGTCCTTTGCCCACTTTTTGATGGGGTTGTTTGTTTTTTTCTTGTAAATTTGTTTGAGTTCATTGTAGATTCTGGATATTAGCCCTTTGTCAGATGAGTAGGTTGCAAAAATTTTCTCCCATTCTGTAGGTTGCCTGTTCACTCTGATGGTAGTTTCTTTTGCTGTGCAGAAGCTCTTTAGTTTAATGAGATCCCATTTGTCAATTTTGCCTTTTGTTGCCATTGCTTTTGGTGTTTTAGACATGAAGTCCTTGCCCACCCTATGTCCTGAATGGTATTGCCTAGGTTTTCTTGTAGGATTTTAATGGTTTTAGGTCTAACATATAAGTCTTTAATCCATCTTGAATTAATTTTTGTATAAGGTGTAAGGAAGGGATCCAGTTTCAGCTTTCTACATATGGCTAGCCAGTTTTCCCAGCACCATTTATTAAATAGGGAATCCTTTCCCCATTTCTTGTTTTTGTCAGGTTTGTCAAAGATCAGATAGTTGTAGCTATGCGGCATCATTTCTGAGGGCTCTGTTCTGTTCCATTGATCTATGTCTCTGTTGTGGTACCAGTACCATGCTGTTTTGGTTACTGTAGCCTTGTAGTATAGTTTAAAGTCAGGTAGCGTGATGCCTCCAGCTTTGTTCTTTTGGCTTAGGATTGACTTGGCGATGCGGGCTCTTTTTTGGTTCCATATGAACTTTAAAGTAGTTTTTTCCAATTCTGTGAAGAAAGTCATTGGTAGCTTGATGGGGATGGCATTGAATCTATAAATTACCTTGGGCAGTATGGCCATTTTCACGATATTGATTCTTCCAACCCATGAGCATGGAATGTTCTTCCATTTGTTTGTATCCTCTTTTATTTCATCGAGCAGTGGTTTGTAGTTCTCCTTGAAGAGGTCCTTCACATGCCTTGTAAGTTGGATTTCTAGGTATTTTATTCTCTTTGAAGCAATTGTGAATGGGAGTTCACTCATGATTTGGCTCTCTGTTTGTCTGTGATTGGTGTACAAGAATGCTTGTGATTTTTGTACATTCATTTTGTATCCTGAGACTTTGCTGAAGTTGCTAATCAGCTTAAGGAGGTTTTGGGCTGAGACAATGGGGTTTTCTAGATATACAATCATGTCATCTGCAAACAGGGACAATTTGACTTCCTCTTTTCCTAATTGAATACCCTTTATTTCCTTCTCCTGCCTGATTGTTCTGGCCAGAACTTCCAGCACTATGTTGAATAGGATTGGTGAGAGAGGGCATCCCTGTCTTGTGCCAGTTTTCAGAGGGAATGCTTCCAGTTTTTGCCCATTCAGTATGATATTGGCTGTGGGTTTGTCGTAGATAGCTCTTATTATTTTGATATACGTCCCATCAATACCTAATTTATTGAGAGTTTTTAGCATGAAGGTTGTTGAATTTTGTCAAAGGCCTTTTCTGCATCTATTGAGATAATCATGTGGTTTTTGTCTTTGGTTCTGTTTATATGCTGGATTACATTTATTGATTTGCATATGTTGAACCAGCCTTGCATCCCAGGGATGAAGCCCACTTGATTATGGTGGATAAGCTTTTTGATGTGCTGCTGGATTCGGTTTGCCAGTATTTTATTGAGGATATTTGCATCAATGTTCATCAAGGATATTGGTCTGAAATTCTCTTTTTTGGTTATGTCTCTGCCAGGCTTTGGTATCAGGACGATGCTGGCTGCGTAAAATGTGTTAGGGAGGATTCCCTCTTTTTCTATCGATTGGAATAGTTTCAGAAGGAATGGTACCAGTTCCTCCTTGTACCTCTGGTAGAATTCAGCTGTGAATCCATCAGGTCCTGGACTCTTTTTGGTTGGTAAGCTATTGATTGTTGCCACAATTTCAGAACCTGTTATTGGTCTATTCAGAGATTCAACTTCTTCCTGGTTTAGTCTTGGGAGGGTGTATTTGTCGAGGAATTTATCCATTTCTTCTAGATTTTCTAGTTTATTTGCATAGAGGTGTTTGTAGTATTCTCTGATGGTAGATTGTATTTCTGTGGGATCGTGGTGATATCCCCTTTTTCGTTTTTTATTGCATCTATTTGATTCTTCTCTCTTTTCTTCTTTATTAGTCTTGCTAGCGGTCTATCAATTTTGTTGATCTTTTCAAAAAACCAGCTCCTGGATTCATTAATTTTTTGAAGGGTTTTTTGTGTCTCTATTGCCTTCTGTTCTGCTCTGATTTTAGTTATTTCTAGCCTTCTGCTAGCTTTTGAATGTGTTTGCTCTTGCTTTTCTAGTTCTTTTAATTGTGATGTTAGGGTGTCAATTTTGGATCTTTCCTGCTTTCTCTTGTGGGCATTTAGTGCTATAAATTTCCCTCTACACACGGCTTTGAACGTGTCCCAGAGATTCTGGTATGTTGTGTGTTTGTTCTCGTTGGTTTCAAAGAACATCTTTATTTCTGCCTTCATTTCATTATGTACCCAATAGTCATTCAGGAGCAGGTTGTTCAGTTTCCATGTAGTTGAGCGGTTTTGAGTGAGTTTCTTAATCCTGAGTTCTAGTTTGATTGCACTGTGGTCTGAAAGACAGTTTGTTATAATTTCTGTTCTTTTACATTTGCTGAGGAGAGCTTTACTTCCAACTATGTGGTCAATTTTGGAATAGGTGTGGTGTGGTGCTGAAAAAAAATGTATATTCTGTTGACTTGGGGTGGAGAGTTCTGTAGATGTCTATTAGGTCCACTTTATGTAGAGCTGAGTTCAATTCCTGGATATCCTTGTTAACTTTCTGTCTCGTTGATCTGTCTAATGTTGACAGTGGGGTGTTAAAATCTCCCATTATTATTGTGTGGGAGTTTAAGTCCCTTTGTAGGTCACTGAGGACTTGCTTTATGAATCTGGGTGCTCCTGTGTTGGGTGCATATATATTTAGGATAGTTAGCTCTTCTTGTTGAATTGATCCCTTTACCATTATGTAATGGCCTTCTTTGTCTCTTTTGATCTTTGTTGGTTTAAAGTCTATTTTATCAGAGACTAGGATTGCAACCCCTGCCTTTTTTTGTTTTCCATTTGCTTGATAGATCTTCCTCCATCCCTTTATTTTGAGTCTATGTGTGTCTCTGCATGTGAGATGGGTTTCCTGAATACAGCACACTGATGGGTCCTGACTCCTTATCCAGTTTGCCAGTCTGTGTCTTCTGATTGGAGCATTTAGCCCATTTACATTAAACGTTAATATTGTTATGTGTGAATCTGATCCTGTCATTATGATGTTAGTTGGTTATTTTGCTCTTTAGTTGCTATAGTTTCTTCCTAGCCTCGACGGTCTTTACAATTTGGCGTGTTTTTGCAGTGGCTGGTACCGGTTGTTCCTTTCCATGTTTAGTGCTTCCTTCAGGAGCTCTTTTAGGGCAGGCCTGGTGGTGATAAAATCACTCAGCATTTGCTTGTCTGTAAAATATTTTATTTCTCCTTCACTTATGAAGCTTAGTTTGGCAGGATAGGAAATTCTGGGTTGAAAATTCTTTTCTTTAAGAATGTTGAATATCGGCCCCCACTCTCTTCTGGCTTGTAGAGTTTCTGCTGAGAGATCAGCTGTTAGTCTGATGGGCTTCCCTTTGTGGGTAACCCGACCTTTCTCTCTGGCTGCCCTTAACATTTTTTCCTTCATTTCAACTTTGGTGAATCTGACAATTATGTGTCTTGGAGTTGCTCTTCTCGAGGAGTATCTTTGTGGCGTTCTCTGTATTTCCTGAATCTGAATGCTGGCCTGCTTTGCTAGATTGGGGAAGTTCTCCTGGATAATATCTTGCAGAGTGTTTTCCAACTTGGTTCCATTCTCCCCATCATTTTCAGGTACACCAATCAGACGTAGGTTTGGTCTTTTCACATAGTCCCAAATTTCTTGGAGGCTTTGTTCATTTCTTTTTATTCTTTTTTCTCTAAACTTCCCTTCTCTCTTCATTTCATTCATTTCATCTTCCATTAGCGATACCCTTTCTTCCAGTTGATCGCATCTGCTACTGAGGCTTCTGCAATCTTCGCATAGTTCTCGAAACTTGGCTTTCAGCTCCATCAGCTCCTTTAAGCCCTTCTCTCCATTGGTTATTCTAGTTATCCATTCTTCTAATTTTTTTTCAAAGTTTTTAACTTCTTTGCTATTGTTTTGAATTTCCTCCCATAGCTCAGAATAGTTTGATCGTCTGAAGCCTTCTTCTCTCAACTCATCAAAGTCATCCTCCATCCAACTTTGTTCCGTTGCTGGTGAGGAACTGTGTTCCTTTGGAGGAGGAGAGGTGCTCTGTTTTTTAGAGTTTCCAGTTTTTGTGTTCTGTTTTTTCCCCATCTTTGTGGTTTTATCTACTTTTTGTCTTTGATGATGGTGATGTACAGATGGGTTTTTGGTGTGGATGTCCTTTCTGTTTGTTAGTTTTCCTTCTACCAGACAGGACCTTCAGCTGCAGGTCTGTTGGAGTTTACTAGAGGTCCACTCCAGACCCTGTTTGGCTGGGTGTCAGCAGCGGTGGCTGCAGAACAGCGGATTTTCGTGAGACCACAGATTCAGCTGTCTGATAGTTCCTCTGAAAGTTTTGTCTCAGAGGAGTACCCGGCTGAATGAGGTGTCAGTCTGTCCCTACTGGGGCAGTGCCTCCCAGTTAGGCTGCTCAGGGGTGAGGGACCCACTTTAGGAGGCAGTCTGTCCATTCTCAGATCTCCAGCTGCATGCTGGGAGAACCACTACTCTCTTCAAAGCTGTCAGTCAGACAGGGACATTTAAGTCTGTGGAGTTTCTTGCTGAGTTTTTGTTTGTCTGTGCCCTGCCCCCAGAGGTGGAGCCTACAGAGGCAGGCAGGCCTCCTTGAGCTGTGGTGGGCTCCACCCAGTTCGAGCTTCCTGGCTGCTTTGTTTACCTAAGCAAGCCTGGGCAATGGCAGGCGCCCCTCCCCCAGCCTCGCTGAGGCCTTGCAGCTTGATCTCAGACTGCTGTGCTAGCAATCAGCGAGACTCCGTGGGCATAGGACCCTCCGAGCCAGGTGCGGGACACAATCTCCTAGTGTGCCGTTTTCCAGGCCCGTTGGAAAAGCGCAGTATTAGGATGGGACTGACCCGATATTCCAGGTGCCGTCTGTTTCCCCTTTCTTTGACTAGGAAAGGGAACGCCCTGACCCCTTGCGCTTCCCGAGTGAGGCAAAGCCTCGCCCCGCTTCGGCTCGCGCACAGTGCGCTTCACCGACTGTCCTGTACCCACTGTTAGGCACTCCCTAGTGAGATGAAACCGGTACCTCAAGCAGAAATGCAGAAATCATCTGTCTTCTGTGTCGCTGGGGCTGGGAGCTGGAGACCGGAGCTGTTCCTTTTCGGCCATCTTGGCTCCACCCCCTCAAGTCACTAAAATTACACTCAAATATTTCTACAATACACTTCAGATTTAGTTTTGCTCAGGCTATTTGCCTTTCCATGACAGAAAAAAATGAGTGCAAGTGGGGTAGGGAGGGTGGTATCCCTGGTACTAGGACAGTAAAACAGTGGCCATTCTTGTGACTTAGGTGCAATAACATCTTTCTCCCTGGAGAGTTTATGGTGGCAATGGCCGTGGGTTACTTTGGGGTCACAAGCTGCTCCTGTCCTATGTGGAGCAGGCCACTAGGGACTGCAGTGGCACTCATGTCATGGCTGATAATAATAGCCCCCACTCTTCTTCTTTGTTCCTAGCTGTCTCTGGATATCTCAGATATGCTGATCTCTCTAGTGATCCTTTCTGTGTGGTTATTCATTTTTCCTCCACTCTGTTGCTGCAGGTTTTTAATTGAAATCTTTGAGCTCCCTCACCCCAAGGCTATTCTTGTGAATGGACAGCTGTCTCATTGTTGATCACTTATGGGGGAAGATGAAGGCTGATATCTCCTAATGCATCATCTTGCTGACCTCCATATCAGCTTTGGAAGATAGGAGTCATGTCAGTTATTTTTCTGCTAACATCAATTAGAGTGCCTAATGTATAGGTCATCAGTTTTGTGGGAGAATGAGTTGTGATATAAGAGAACATGACTTCTGTTCAGCAGAGTTTTTTAAAGGCCAGTAGTCTTAAATTCATTTATTCAATTACTTACATTCTTAAGCATTTTTCACGATGTTGATTCTGACTATAAACTTGTCAGTTCCTTCACATACGTTTACTTTACTGTCATGATTTTCTATTCTCCCCCAACTGGTATTAACAATGAGCATTTTAGAAACTGGGGAGGTAGTAAGTTCATAAATATTGTTGCCTTTAAAAATTAAAACCTTTGAAGATAATGCTCCCTTTGTTAGTTTTGGGGGTAAAAGGAGATCTCCTGAAAGTGGTGTCAGGTAAAAGTTTTCATTTAACATTACTTGGCAAACTGGAGTAGACATTTGGAAGTGTTCTTATTAAAAGTATTCAGTTATGCCAGAGTGGTAGTGGCAGCCTCATTATCCCAAGTTGATCCTTGTAGGTAGCAGTGATCTCAAGCCAACTTTTACCATTTCATGAGTCAACTCTTAAGTTTTTAAGAATTTTTCAAACTGATTTTTTAAACTTCTAGTTTAGGTTTGAGGGTGCATTTGAAGGTTTGTTATGTAGGTAAACTCAAGACACAGGGATTCATTGTACAGATTATTTTATCACCCAAGTATTAAGTCCAGTATCCAATAGTCATCTCTTCTGCTCCTCTCCCTCCTCATATCCTCCACTCTCAAATAGACCCCAGTATCTGTTGTATCCTTCTCTGTGTTCATAAGTTCTTATAATTTAACTCCCACTTATAAGTGAGAACATGGGGTATTTGATTTTCTGTTCTTGCATTAGTTTGTAGGAGCAGATAATAGCCTTCAGCTGCATCTGTGTTTCTGCAAAAGACATGATCTCATTCTTTTATTAATGGCTGCATAGTATTCCATGGTGTACATGTAACACATTTTATTCATCCAATCTGTCATTGATGGGATTTAGTTTGATTCCATGTCTTTGCTATTGTGGATAGTGCTGCAGTGAATATTCACATGCATTTGTATTTATGACAGAATGATTTATATTCTTCTGGGTATATCCCAGTAATGGGATTGCTGGGTCGAATGATAGTTCTGCTGTTAGCTCTTTGAGGAATCGCCATATTGCTTTCCACACTGGTTGAACTAATTTACACTTCTACCCACAGTGTATAAGTGTTCCATTTTTCTCTGTAATCTTACCAGCATCTGTTATTTTTTTACTTTTTTTTTTTTGAGATGGAGTCTCACTCTGTCGCCCAGGCTGGAGTGCAGTGGTGTAACCTTGGCTCACTGCAAGCTCTGCCTCCCTGGTTCAAGCGATTCTCCTGCCTCAGCCTCCTGAGTAACTGGGATTACAGATGCACGTGACCACGCCCGGCTAATTTTTGTATTTTTAGTACAGACAGGGTTTCACCATGTTGGTCAGGCTGGTCTCGAACTCTTGAACCTATGATCCCCCTGTCCTGGCCTCCCAAAGTGCTGGGATTACAGGCATGAGCCACTGTGCCTAGTCATTTTTTTTTTTTTTTTTTGCTTTTTAACAATAGTCGTTCTGCCTGATATGAAATGATACCTCACTGTGGTTTTGATTGCATTTCTCTAATGATCAGTTATATTGAACTTTTTTACATTTGTTGGCTGCATGTATGTCTTCTTTTGAAAAGTGTCTCTTCTTGTCCTTTGCCACTTTTTTAATCAAGTTGTTTGCTTCTCTCTTTTAAATATGTCTAAGTTCCTTATAGATGCTGAATATTAGACCTTTGTCAGATGCATAGTTTGCAAATATTTTCTCCACTCTGTAAGCTGTCTGTTGACTATGTTGATAGTTTCTTTTGCTGTGCAGAATGTTCTTAAGAGTAACTGGATCCTACTTGTCAATTTTTGCTGTTTGTTTTTGCTGTCTTTGTCATGAAACCTATGTCTGCTACTGTGTTTGATATGGTATTGCATAGGTTGTCTTTTAGGGTTTTTATAGTTTGGGGTTTCACACTTAATTATTTAATCCATCTTGAGTTGATCTTTGTATATGGTTTAATGCAAAGGTCCAGCTTGAATCTTCTGCATATGGCTAGACAATTATCCCAGCACCATTTATTGAATAGGAAATCTTATTTCCACTTCTTGTTTTGTCATTTTTTTTGGAGATCAGATGGTCGTAAACGGGCAGCCTTATTTCTTGGCTCTCTATTCTTTTCATTGGTTTATGTGCCTGTTTTTGTACCAGTACTATGCTGTTCTGGTTACAGTAGCCCTGTAGTATCGTTTGAAGCTGGATGACATGACACCTTCAGCTTTGTTTGGTTTGCTTTAAGATTGCCTTGGCTATTATGGACCATTTTTGGTTCCGCATGAATTTTAAAATAAGTTTTCTCGTTCTGGGCAGAATGTTGGTAGTTTGGTAGGAATATCATTGAATCTGTAAATTGCTTTGGAACTATAGCCATTTTAATGATATTGGTTATTTCTATCCATGAACATGAGATGTTTTAACATTTGTTTGTATCTTTTCTCATTGTGCTGAGCAGTGTTTTGTAATTCTCACTGTAGAGATCTTTAACCTCCCTGGGTAGCTGTATTCCTAGGTATTTTATTCATTTTGTGGCAATTGTGAATGGAATTGCCTTTCTGATTTGGCTCTCAATTTGGTTGTTGTTGATGTATAGGAATGCTAGTGAAATTTGTAAATTGATTTTGTATGCTGAAAGTTTGCTGAAGTTGTTTACCAGCTGAAGGAGCTTTTGGGCTGAGACTGTGAAGTTTTCTAGATATAGAATTGGGTTGCCTGCAGACAGGGATAGTTTGACTTCCTCTCTTCTTATTTGAATTTCCTTTATTTCTTTCTCTTGCCTGATTGCTCTGGCTAGGGCTTCCAATACTATGTTGAATAGAAGTGGTGAGAGACGGCATCTTTGTCTTGTGCCAGTTTTCAAGGGGAATGCTTCAGTATTTGCCCACTCAGCATAATGTTCGCTGTGGGTTTGTCAGAGATGGCTCTTATTATTTTGAGGTATGTTCTTTCAATACCCAATTTATTGAGTTTTTAACATGAAGTAAGGGTGTTGAATTGCATTGAAAGCCTTTTCTGTGTCTATGAGATAATCATGTGGTTTTTGCTTTAGTTCGGTTTATGTAATAAATCACATTTATTGATTTGTGCAGTTGAACCAACCTTGTATCCCAGAGATGAAGCCTAATTGACTGTGGTGGATTAGCTTTTTGATGTGATACTGGATTCAGTTTTTCAATATTTTTTTGAGGATTTTTGTGTTGATGTTCATCAAGGATGACCTGAAGCTTTTTTTGTTGTTGTGTTTCTGCAAGGTTTTGGCATCAAGATGCTACTGGCCTCACAGAATGAGTTGGGGAGGAGTCCCTTCTCATCAATTTTTTTTTTTTTTTTGTAATGGTTTCTGTAGGAATGGTACTAGTTCCTCTTTGCACATCTGGTAGAATTTAGCTGTGAATCCATCAAGTCCTCAACTTTTGGGTGGGAGGAGTTATAGGCTGTTTCCTGACTGATTAAATTTTAGAGCTCATTATTGGTTTGTTCAGGGAATCAATTTCTTACTGACTCAGTAAGAAGATAATCGTGATTTTTGCTTTAGTTCTGTTTATGCGATAAATCATATTTATTGATTGGGAGTGTGTATGTATTCAGGAATTTGTCCATCTCTTCTAGATTTTCTAGTTCTTGTCCATAGAGGTATTCAGAATAGTTTCTGATGTTTGTTTTTATTTTGGTGGGGTCAATAGCAACATTCCTTTCATCTAATTGTGTTTATTGGGATCTTCTCCCTTTTCTTCTTTATTAGTCTAGCTAATGGCATAGCTATCTTATTAATGCTTTCAAAAAACCAACTCCCGGAATTGTTGATCTTTTGAATCTTTTTTCATGTCCCAATTTCCTTCAGTTCAGCTCTGATTCTGGTTATTTTTCTTCTGCTAGCCCTGGGGCCCTGGGGTTGATTTGTTCTTGCTTCTCTAATTCTTTTTTTTTTTTTTTTTTTTTTTTTTAGAACACAAGGTTCTATTTATTATAAGGCATCTGTTTTTCTTTGCTATACCTGCTAATAAAAACATTTTCATTGTCTGACTAAATAATCTGTGTTTATGAAGATAGATTTTCTTCTCTAATTCTTTTAGTTGTGATATTAGGTTGTTAATTTGAGACTGTTAATAACTTTTTGAAGTGGGCAATTTGTGCTATGAATTTACCTCTTAACACTGCCTTGACTGTGTGCCATGGATTCTGGTATGGTGTATCTTTTTTCTCATTATTTTCAAAGAATTTCTTGATTTCTGCCTTAACTTCATTATTTAACCAAAAGTCATTCAGGAGCATGTTGTTTAATTTCCATGCAATTGCATTATTTTGAGTGATGTTCATAGTCTTCGCTTCTATTTTTATTGAGCTGTGGTCTGAGAATGTATTTGGTATGATTTTTGTTCTTTTGCATTTATTGAGAATTGTTTTATGTCCAGTTATGTGGTTGATCTTAGAGTATGTGCCACGTGGCCATGAGAAGAATGTATACTCTGTTGTTTTAGGGTGGAGAGTTTTGTAAAGGTCTGTCAGATCCATTTGGTTCAATGTTGAGTTTAGGTCCTGAGTATCTCTGTTAGAAGTACAATCATCAGCTATGCTAGAGAATAAATTTTATGGTGTTCTTGGTGTACTTCTGGGATTCCTTAGCTTTAAAATTACACTGCTTGCTGTTTCAAACATTTTCTAAACACTTTTTTTTGTATTAAAACTCATGCTGCTTAAAATGTTGCCTATTTCTGGCACTAAGCCTGTACTAATACTGCTTCCTTAATTTTCACTTTGTTCTTCTTGTTTCTTTATTTGCTTTAGGGTCCTCTTGTTGTCTTCTCATATCTGTTCTGATAGGAATGAAGTATGCTGAAAGGTAAAATTTATGCAACTTGGGATCTTCAAAGAACAATGTCAGTCTTACTGGTTGTGCCATGCATTCTGAGATATAAAATTTCTAGACAAGATGCCCTCAGAACTTTGTTCACTTCTTCCTCCACTAATGGTGTAAGGGCATGGTGCTATAAAGCGTAGAATTGCGAGGCAACTGTGGAGGTGATCCTGTATTATTTTTAAATTAGATTTCCTTGGTGAAAATTTCTCCCTTATTTTTTGTTTTGTATGAGGCTTAGATTGGGACACTGCTTGAATCCAGTGAGGTGGTAGAAGGTTTGTGATTTTAAAAAATATCCTAACATTCTTTTTTTTTTTTTTGAGATGGAGTCTTTCTCTGTCGCCCAGGCCTGACTGCAGTGTCGCTATCTTGGCTCACTGCAAGCTCCGCCTCCTGGGTTCACACCATTCTCCTGCCTCAGCCTCCCGAGTAGCTGGGACTACAGGCACCCGCTACCACGCCCAGCTAATTTTTTTTGTATTTTTAGTAGAGACGGGGTTTCACCATGTTAGCCAGGATGGTCTCGATCTCCTGACCTCGTGATCCGCCCGCCTCGGCCTCCCAAAGTGCTGGGATTACAGGTGTGAGCCACCGCGCCCGGCTCCTAACATTCTTAGTGTCAAATGTTCTTTGTTCTTCTTTAAAAGAGATACAATCTAAACCTATACTATGTCCTCTCTACAAAGAGCTACAAGGTAAAAATTAGAATGATGAGCTCTGATAATAGTTATATTCTGGTTACTGACTATTTCTATTTGACAGAAAAGAAATGCTTTAGAAATAGCATTTTATCTTAATGAAAAGCTTTAAAATATGGTCTACCTATATCTCTCACTTTTTAAGTGGAGTTGACTAAACATAATTTACATTTTTAGAACAACTTATTTATGAACAGATGGCCATTAGAATTGTGATGTGCTTAATTATTATACTCATAGTTATTATGGGACTTGGACCTGAATAAATATTAATTGCAACAAGAAATCTGGAAATTGAATTCTTGAAAAAAGGTTCCTATTTTATTATTTTGTGGAAAATTAGTTATTTGATAAAATCTAAAAATTAATAAATGTTAATCAAGTTCAAGCTTTGTTAATATAGCCTACTAATAATGTTCATGTTATTTTTAAATGTTAATTGTACCGAGTAGAGAAATCACTTCCTTGTGTTGTATTATAAATGCTTATGATTACTAAAGGACAAGTTAGACAAATATTTATCAAGCCGTTATGATGTGCCAGACATTATTTTAGTCTCTTGCTGTCCAAAGGTGAGAAAATAGACTCAGTTTTTGTTCTTACAGAAGTTAACTCTAACACAGAAGATAGATAATATCCAAATAAATAGAGAGAAATATGCTGTCTCAAGATGTGCAATATAAAAATAGTTAAGTATATGAAGATGGAATGTGACAAGATATACTCTTTATATGAAGGGATTAGCAAATATTTCCTGACAAAATATTATTTGAGGTTATTTGCTATGCAGATATGTAAGTCAAAACTTTCCTAGGTAGACAGCTTTGGAAATGGAGTTAGCTGGTATGTATGAGAAACAGCAAAAGACCATTGAGGGTAGAGCAAACGAACAAGGAAGACAGAAGATAAGATCAGATGGTGGCCAGGGGACTAGATCATGGTAGCACCTATAGCACAAGAAAACAGTAACAGACAAAGCGCCTAAGGATTTCATGTATTTTGACCCAATTAATCCTCACATAGCATTATGAATTTGGTGCTTTAGTTACTTTCATTTTACACATGTGAAAATTGAGATGTAGAAGATTTAGGTAACTTAGCCAAGGTCATAGGGTCAAGAAAGGGTACAACCAGGATGTAGACTCATAAGTTAACTCCAGTATCTATTCTTTTAAGCATTGAATTTGCCATGAGTAATATCAAATGTGTCACAGTCTTTTGATCTGAAAAGTAATAGATCTGACTTCTTTTCATGGGGATCATTTCATTATGGTTTCTGGGTGGAGAATAGATTCCAAAGAGGCAAAGAAGCTAACAGTGTAATTTAGGAGGTTATTACAATACAATTCTCCAGGATACAGATGAAAGGGCCTTGTCTAGGACAGCACTGATGGAGGTGGGCAGAAGTAGCATGAGTATGGATATAGTCTACAGGCAGTCATCAATTGTGAGAGACAAGTAAGAACTAATCAGGCAAAGAAGCGTGCAAAGAATCATCTAAGTAGAAGATACTATTAAAGCATATATTAACTGTAAACCACATTTGCTTTGTAATAATTAATCTTGATGTTTTAATCGAATAGCAAGTGCTTATTTACCACCTCTTATGTCTGGCCTCGAACTGTAGAACTGTAGTGAAGGAGAAAACCAAAGTTTGCCTTCATGGAGATTACATTCCGGGGACAATAAAAATAAACACTCACACTACGATAGTGCTATTCTATACGGGAAATGAAGTAGAAACAACAGGCCAAGGTCATTTTTCGCTAGGATGATAAATAAAGGAAACATGCTCTGAGGGGTGGATGTTTGAGGTAAGACCTAAAAAATGAAACTAAGCCAAACTATCATAGAGATAAATGAGGAACACTCAGGCAGAGAACATAGTGATTGCAAAGACACCAACAGGTATGTGTTCAGGGAATATAGCTGGAGTGCAGTGTAAGGTTTGTGAGTAGTTACGGTTTCTTCTAAGTGCAAATAAAAGCCATTCAATATTTTTAATCAGGTTTGTGGTAATTCTTGAAAGCAAAAGCATGGCTAGCTTCTTTCCTTTTCTCAACCGTTGCCTACACCCATTGTGATAAAGGCTATGACTCAGAAAGAAACTTGTAGCAGTGGGTTGAGCTTCTCTGGGCTCCACTCACCTCGTTCTCGTTGGACTTCTGAATTATGTATGGCCACAGATTTCCTCCTCTATATTGAACTATATAACTTACATTAAAATCACTTTATATAACTTAAATAAACTTAATTGTCTTAGTCCTATATCCTGATTCTTAAATGGATTATTCTTCTAGCCACATGTCACACATAGGATTCTTAAGACATTTTATTTTATTAGGGATATAATATATGTAAATATAAAGTTATTAATTCCCTCTCTCACTCCAAACATGTTGTTACTCCAGATCTCCCTATCGCAGTAAAACTACCATTATCCATCTGGTTGCTGGTTAATGATTTTTCAGTTCTACTTTTCTTTCACTTGCCAGCCTACTACCCATCATCTAGGTGTGTGAATTTTTCTTCCAGAATATATCACAAGTTCCTCATATTTTTTCATCTTTTCTGCTACTGTAGTCTAAACCACAACTATTATTTACACAAATCAGTGTACCAGTCTGCTTGTGGTTCTCTCTGCTTCCATCCTTGATCATCCCAATTTAGTTTCCACAAGCAGCCAAGGAGCTTCCTTCTGAACTGGAATCAGAAAACTATGCAAATCAGGAATACATGCATTAATGTTGTCTTGTATCTAGAAGACTCTTTGTATTCTTACTTGCCTGATTAACTCTTACTTGCCTCTCACAATCGAATTCAGATATTCCTTCTAGAATTTCATGAACACTGACATTTTCTTCCTTCTCCTCAGACTGGACTGAGCGTCCCTCTCTGTTTCTAAAGTGTTCTATGCTTTCGTCTATCAAAAGCACTTTATTTTCTTTGTTGTATTGTGTGTTGACTTGCCTACATATTTTTTTTTTCAATAGGATGTGGGCTGCTTGAGGACAAGGTCTATAATTTTTATTTATATATGTATTTTACTACCTGATATGTAATTAGTGCTCAGTAAATGGTGCAAATGAATGAGTAAATAAATGTGGTTTGTGATAATTAGGAAAGGTTTTATTAAAAAAAGGTGGTACTAGACTTGGAATGTGAAATATTGTTAATGTGAAATATTAACAGGAATACTCCTTATTAGGGAAAATAGGGCAATGATTATTAATTTATAGTAAAATATTTAAGTTTCCTCCTGGAATACTTTGCGTGAGACAATGAAATACACTAATCATATAGTTTTGACCCCCAACAGCACAGTTTTTCTGGATTATGTTTGGATCATGATCTGGCCAAATTTCTGGGCTGTGGGATTTTAGCATGTTAAAATTATTACTCTCAATATGTGTTCTACTGAGGGAATAAAATACTATTTAGAACAGCAACCAGTGCTCAAGAAAGCCTATGGAAGGGTAGTTTAGCTTTTTTCATGAGTAACTCTTCATTTTAAGCCTTAGTGATCTAAGAGAAATTAATGAAGCTATATGAAGTTGAGCATACCATCCCATCCTTAGAGTCAAGAGATTAATTTTGTGTGCAATATAGATTACAATTTTTTGGACCATAAGTGTGTATAATCCTTAAAAATCTGTTTCACCTTTGGGAAACATACTGGCAGTGATAACACAGGATTGGACACCTAGAAGGTTTATAGATCTTGATTAAAAGACAGCATTAGCTGTCTGAAAGTAGGTTTGAGTTCTACAGACTCAGAAAATATATATCTAAATGTATATGCATGTTTCCATAAACACATATGTATGTACGTGCATATGTAAATACATAGATTGACAAGCCAGACACACATAAATGTGTATGTGTATGTATATATACAATTTATATAATTTTTGATACTCATGATTTTATAGTAATAATACATGTTCCTGGTTTAAATTATTCACAGTATAGAGGGGTATATGTAAAATTAAAAGCTTTCTGCTCCTCCCCCTCTGTGATATCCCAAATCCTACAGAGGCTTACTACCCCACCATCTGTTATTCACATTTTCATTAAACCTACATGTTTTCACTTATTTATTTATTTATTTACTTATTTATTTATATCATTTTATCAGTTGGAAAATGTGTCCTGGCATCTTGTCACCACAGCTGGAATTTAGGACAGGTACACTGCCCACCACCTCTATTTTTTATCTTTTCCCTGCTTCTTTTTTGTTTTTGTCTATTTTTTGTCTTTCTAGTAGTTATATTTGTTAACAATAAAATCATACATGTCTGTACTTTTAGTCCATAATTGTTAAACAGTATATACTAATTCCTTCCTACATAATAAGAGAAAATTAAGACTCATCCACATCTTCTTTCTGCCTCCTGCTAACTTTTGTCATTTATAACGTAAGGTAGACATTTTTGAAGTTCCATGATTTCTGACATGGATGTTTCATAACTAAAATAAACTTCATTGAATGTTTATCTTACTATTCATTCTATTAGAAAATTAATAACCACAGCTTGATTAAATAACAATATTTTTAAATAAATAATACTATAATTGGACCAAAGAAAAGAAATTCTTTTTTTTTTTTATCGAATCTGTGTCATTCAAGAATTTTCTATATGCCTAGGTCAAATAAATTATCTGCTTCTATATTCAAGTATTTGCTCAAAATTGTGTCTCCTTTAAGTTTATTTTATATTAAAAATATGATTTTCTTGCACTTTTAAAGTTTAAAATATTTTAAAGTTTTTCAGAGATTTTTATAATTGTTGTTTATAAAGGAGACAAGTGAAGGCCTTCACTTTCATAATCACAAAATCTATGGATAAAAATCACCTTCTTTATCACAAACTTTATGAATTAGTTTTTCTTCAAGCTTTGATCTATTGCTTTCTAGACAGGCTGCAGAGTGTCATCTTTGATTGTCACCATTTCTTCTCCTAGCTTAGTTCCACCAGTCTTGGATTCAGTATAATGTTATATCCTAAATGTACTTATTCTTTTGCTTGAGTTTATCCTCAGGAAATCTTTCTGAAGGAAGCATGTATGAGAAATAAAATATCTCAGTCTGTCTAAAATTATCTTTTAAAAAATTGATAGTTGAATTGGGTTTGGAATTACAAGCTTAAGATCATTTTCCTCAGAACCTTGTTTCATTTTCATCAGGCATTTGGTGCTGGTGGTGGGCAATGTGATGCCAGTCTCTGAGTTCTTATTTCTTTGGAAGCAATCTGTTTATATTTTCCTTTCTGAAATCATATATAATTTCCCTTCAAATTCAAAAATTTTACCAAGGCATTTATAGGCTTAAAGCTTTTATTCTACCCAATTTGATGCTCAGTGAATTATATAAATATAAGAAAAGATTACTTAAAATCATTGAAATTATATTCCACTATATTTTATCATTTTGTTTTCTAAATGTTATGTATTCTGTCATTTTGGAACTTCTATTAGCTGGATGCTACAATGCCTGTCTCATTCCATTGTGTTCCTTAATTTCTCTCATTTTCTATCTTTTCTTCATATTCTGAGAAAGTTCATAATTATTCCATCCACAATGAATAATTTGATTTAAACCATATCCATTCAATTAGTCATTTCATGTATTTTTTTAAAAAAAAGCTATTTGAAATTTCTGAGAAACTTTCTTTTGTATGATTGTTTTTATTTCTCACTGTAGTGTTTTTTTAATGAAGAAATATTCTATGTTATCTTTCTAATGGTAATAATTACACATTATAAAGTTCTCTTTTATTCTTTAAATTCTCTCCGGCTTTTTTAGCATCAGCTGTTTCATTTGTTCATTTTATTTTTTCTCTTTCAGCCTGTGGGTTTCCTCAAATTGCTGATGAATCTTGCTTGTATGTTTGTATTTATGGACAAAGGACCCTGATAAACATAAGAGAGCTTAAAGGGGTTTCCTTTGTAGGTTTATAGGTCTATTTCACCGAAGTCCCTTCCTCTACATTGGGAAGCTGACCACAGGTTTGTGGCACATCAGATTGTATGCATTGCTTTATGGTGACCTGGAGTAGTGGCTAACAGCACGAGGCTCTTGAACTAGACTGTATACAAGATCCAACAATAATACTTGGCAGTTGTGTAAACTTAAGCAGATTACTTAATATTTATGTGCCCCAGTTTTCTTCTCTCTTAAATGGTGGTAATAATGGTATTTATCACATAGGAGCTTTGTAAGACCAAAATGAATTAGTTTATGTAAATAATTCAGAATAGTGCTGACATATAATTATGAGGCGTAGAATATCAAGAGTAGTCAGATAAGCTGAGTTACTTTTTCAAATGTGAAAGTTGTTCAACATATGTTTATCTTAGGCAGAACTGCCTTGCCTTTTATCTCCTGTTGCCACCACCATATATTTTTAAAGGAAGTTTGAAGTTACTTTGATCTCTTTTGCTTCTCTCTTAGGCATAAAGACTCCTAGCAGCTTTTTCCCGGGGGGCGGGGTGGGAAATGAACTTTCGATAAAAAGTTTCATGGATTTATTTTGGGGAAAAACACCATATATGTTTCCTCTGTTTGGGAATGCCTGTAGAGGAGAAGTGCCACCTGATCAAGTTATTCTATAGATAGTCACTAATTACTCTGTTTATTGCCAATGTTTGAGCATGAGCCTCTTTCAAGTCCACTAGGGAGAAGAGCTCTTATGTTTCGCTGGTTAAATTCTAGGCTTTAACCTCTATTTTTAGGTTTCTAAGTCAATATAATCCTATGAGATCATGGGTTTCTCTAGAGAACTTCTTTGATATGCATACAATAGCAATTTTCATTTTTCAGGGTGTTTATGATTATTCATATTTATATATCCTTACTATCATTTCATAGTTGAGAAGAGAAAGGGACAATAAAAACATGCATTTGATGTGCCATCTTTCACCAGAACTCCTGCAAAGATGTAACATGAGACAAAACAAATTGCTTCCCAAGAAGAAAAATAACAATTTTATTTTATTAGATTTTTTTGGCAGTTTATATTATTATGTCCTTACCACAAAATGTATTTATTTACTCCTTGTGATTTTTTAAAATCATAAAAGTACTTAATTTTAAGACTTCTTTCTGCAGTCTTTGGGAAAAGGTGTGAGAAATTATGATGCCATCATACAATTTATAGTTATGAAAATAATACCTAACTTAATAAAAATACCTTTGAATATAATGGAAGATACATGTAAATGATAAAGTTGTTATTTGTAATCCATCTCATCTTCTAGAAAAAGTACCTTCACTGTGAAAAGTTTATAAAGAATGATACTAGAAAAAAAGATTTATAAAATCCTAGATTTCAACCCTACAGGAGAGAAGCCATGATTTCTATGTAAGATAAAATTAATGTTTGGCACCAATATAAATACATAATTGAGCTAATAATTGATGATCATGAAGATACAGAGGGTAGAGAGAGAGCCTAGTGTTAGCAAAGTAAATCTTGCATTTCTGTTTTACCTGCATGGTTAGCAAATATAAATTATAATAGTTGAACCTGTTGATGAAAAAAAGACAAACTCTCTAAAATATTCGAAGAGGTTTATTCTGAGCCAAACATAAGTGATCATGGCCCAGGATACAGTCTCAAGAACACATGCCCAAGGTGGCTGGGTTATGGTTTTTTTTATACACTTTAGGGGGACAGAAGTTACAGGCAGATACATAAACCAATACATGTGAGGAATACATTGGTTTGGCATGGAAAGGCAGGACTTCTTGAAGTAGGGTGATGGGTCTCGCAGGTCATAGGTGGATTCAGAGGTTTCCTGATTGGCCATTGGCTGAAAAAGTAAAGCCTTGTCTAAAGAGTAAAAGTCAGTAGAAAGAAATGCTTGAGTTAATATAAGGGGAGTGGGGAGGGTTGTGCAACCCAAGGTTCTTGTGATGTAAATGAAGCCTCCAGGTAGTAGGCTTCAGAGGGAATACACAATAAATTTCTCTTATTGGACCTTAAAAGATATCAGATTGTTAGGTAAATCTCTCCTGGATCAAGAAAAGACCTGGAAAGGGAAGGAGATTCTCTGGAGAATACAAATTCATCCACAAGAGATGACCCTTTCAAGATATGTCAAATAAATATATTTTGGGGTAAAAACACTTTGATATATTTTAGGGCCTGTTACCGTGTGGTGCAATACCAGAGTCAGATTAGAGTTGGATATCTTATTGCTACAAAAAGTCTGCTTTGTCAGTCTTACGATTTCTAGTTTAATGTTAGTGGTGGTCAGTTGTGCCTAAACTCCAAAGAGAGAAGTTGTAATGAGGTATGTCTGACCTCCCTTCTCATCAACTGAACTCATTTCAGGCTTTCTTTTTTTTTTATTTTATTATTATATTTTAGGTTTTAGGGTACATGTGCACAATGTGCAGGTTTGTTACATATGTATCCATGTGCCATGTTGGTTTGCTGCACCCATTAACTCGTCATTTAGCATTAGGTATATCTCCTAATACTGTCCCTCCCCCCTCCCCCCACCCCACAGCAGTCCCCGGAGTGTGATGTTCCCCTTCCTGTGTCCATGAGTTCTCATTGTTCAATTCCCACCTATGAGTGAGAACATGCGGTGTTTGGTTTTTTGTCCTTGCGATAGTTTACTGAAAATGATGGTTTCCAGTTTCATCCATGTCCCTACAAAGGACATGAACTCATCATTTTTTATGGCTGCACCGTATTCCATGGTGTATATGTGCCACATTTTCTTAATCCAGTCTACGTTGTTGGACATTTGGGTTGGTTCCAAGTCTTTGCTATTGTGAATAGTGCCTCAATAAACATATGTGTGCATGTGTCTTTATAGCAGCATGATTTATAGTCCTTTGGGTATATACCCAGTAATGGGATGGCTGGGTCAAATGGTATTTCTAGTTCTAGATGCCTGAGGAATCGCCACACTGACTTCCACAATGGTTGAACTAGTTTACAGTCCCACCAACAGTGTAAGTCATTTCAGGCTTTCTTTGGGATCCTCTTGGCCAAGAGGTGGAGGGTACATTCAGTCAGCTGGGGAGCTCACAATTTCATTGTTGATTTACAAATCTTAATAGTGAGGCAATAGTATCGTGGTTCTAGCTCCTTGCTATACTGAATCATTGTAAAAATGTGTTCAAATGATTCTATTTCTCCAGAGGTTTGTTCTCACCTTAAGAATCAAATACAAAGATGGCATGCATTACACAATCAAATGCAAAGATCTTAAGAATCGAAGACAAAGATGGCATGCATATATATATATATATATATATATATCTTATCACATTAATTTTGCTGTAGTGAATAATTCTATAGAAGGTAGCTTGACATATTACAAAGAAAAAGCTATGAAATATCCAGGACGTATGTTCTTTCAAGCACCCTTCTTCCTAGCACGTACATATTTCCACTTAAAAACGTTGTTCCTCTGAAAAATTCAAATGAGATTAATTAATACTTTTTTGAAGACCATTTAATTGACTATTCCTTGATGCAAAGGATTACTGGTGCTGGCCAAGCATAATATAGACGCAGTCAGCTGTGAAAGCTTTTTCTAACAGCCTTGCCAACATACAGACTCAGTCACTGGAGCTTCTCCCTTCCCCCAGCCCTACCACAAGAATTGACCTTCAGAAACGAAGACTAAATAGAAGTTTGGTGCATAAGAGTGCTCAGGATGAAGTCAACAAAAACATATCTAATTGTGCCAGGTAGTTGAATTTTCTTGTATCCTATTCCATGGTTATGGCCAAGTAGTTTAAGTGAGATTTATGAAGATAATTAAACAAAACACAAATATTCCTACGTTATCCAAATGGAGGAAGAACTCCAGATGCTGCTAGTTATAGGAGATATTTCAAGGTATTAAGGCAAGAGTTTAGGAGGCAAAATTATCAAGTGAGTAAGCACATTAATTGGACAAAGATTTTCATATGGTCTGTTCACAAAATTGGGTTTTAAAAACACTGTAACCTGTATGTGTAGAATCCAAAATAAAACGGTGCTGTTTATGAGACTGTTTGTTCACTACTCAAGGCAAATTAGGTGCCTTCAAATTATAGTGGTGTTTGTTCTGTTCAAAGAAGTTAAAGTTCTCATACACTGATTCATTTGACAGAAACAAACTTCAATGAACAATGTGAAATAAAGAAGAGAGAATAAGATGAAGGCACAGAGGAGAGTTCAAAGAGGCATTTGACAGTTTATCAAGGTGTAGTTGAAGGTACCTCACTTTACAGACACACACACATACAGACACACACACATGCAGGCACACACACACACAAACACATAGACATCCTACCAAACAATAGTAAAGAATGTATGATCCTTTCTTACCCTTTTGCCCCTTTCTCTCTGCCCTCCCACAAAAATAAGATTATTATCTCTGACAGAGAAATCTTTGTTCAAGTCAACTAGGTCCTTTTTATACCATACTCAAGGAATCCCACAAGGAAGCCAGGAAAAATAATTTCTAAATGAATAACTCTATAAGTAATGTTACTTTGTGTGCATGTGTATTTTCAAATCACCCTTTTCATGCATACTTAAGGACTATATAAAAAGCAAAGCAAGCACTGTATCTTTCTGCTTCCACTGGCAAGCCGTGGTAACTAACTCTTAACAATTCAAGTGTTCTGCTGATGTCTAAGAAATCTAAAAGAAATTGACATTTTGCTCTGGACAAAAAGGGGATGTGTATTATTTTTCTTATTTTGTGTCAGCATGTCTTGGAGCGATCCACTTAGTATGAGATTAATGCCTTTAATTGCTTGAAATAGAACATCTGTGGTTATCTATCATATTCGATCATACACACCATTATCAATCACTCAGGAGAATAATACCTACTAAAGGTTTATCTGTGGATAGACTACGATAAAATCAGCATCCCACATTTTGACATATGTTTTCTCAGAAGTCACTAAATCTACGTATGCATGAGGTACTTTCTTAGACAGAATTCCTCTAGAGTTTTCTAGTTTGGAAGATAACTTCTAAAAACAACAATAATACTAGCTGATGTTTTCTGACAGCTTACTTTATATAAAGCATTGTTTAAGGTATTTTAAATGCATCCTTTCATTTAGTCCTCAAATCCACCCTTTGGGGCAGGAATTACATTTCCCTTTCCTGATGAACAGATGTCAAATGGTCAGTAATTTGTCAGTAATTTTTTAGTAAGCTTAGGCAGCTAGTAACTGGCAGAGCCAGGGTTTGAACTTGTGACCTTTTCCTTCTAGTTTCTGTAGTCTGAATAATTGCATAATATAATTTCTAGTACATTTTGGACAGGTTATTTTACATGTCTCTCTAAAAGACATTATATTTTTATAGTTTGTTATAGGTGAGTTCTCTGCTCTGGGGATTTTGCTATCTCAGTAAAACTCAAAGCCATACTGAGTCATCACTATATAAGGAAGACCTAAGATGTTCCAAGAAAGTGATGGATTTTGAAGAGCAATCTGAGAACAGGCAGAGTGGCTACGCATCAAAAACAGGAGGCAAAGCTATTCTCTTTGAGTGAGGATTATAGAGAGTAAAATCAGAGATCTCATATGGAGAGAATAAGACATATGTGAAGAGAAATGTCAGACAACTGTTTGACAAAGTACAGACTTTCAAAATGGTAACAAAACCAGTATTTATTGTATGAAAATATATTGACCTATTTTCTTTTATGAAATATCAGTTATATATATATGAGAGAATCAACACATATATTCTGGTATGAGTTTTTTGTAGGGTTGTATAAAGAGTCTATGTTTATATATTTAATATGTTTTTGTATATTATGCCTGCAAATGGTACAGTTTGTGTTGCTGTATAGGGTTAATATTGGTGTATATAGGGTTAGTAGGTACAATTCTCTTTTTAGTTATACATAGTATATATATATGTGTGTGTGTATGTAGTTATACATAGTATATATATGTATATATATGTGTGTATGTATGTGTGTGTATATATATGTATATTCCCTAAGAATGCTCTTTTTATAAATGGAATCAATGAATGTGTTTGTTACATCTGTGCATATAGATATATAGCACTAATACATTTATGAAGTGACTATCTGTTGCTCCAGCACTGTTAACAATTTAATCTTTTCCTTTGGCCCTGGTCCTTTCACACTGCATGTGTTTGCATGCAGAATCTTTCAACCTCCAACAAAGCTACTAAATTATAATGCTAACCAGATCTTAGTGTTTCTGACAGTGTCTGCCTTTGCAGACAAATAGCTCAACTCAGAATAGCAGTAATTTGCTATTTCCCTGTGACTAGTTCACAAATAGAAGATTTGGCAGGGATGAGGAGAAGTGAGCAGGAGTAAGTTTGTTGTGGAGAAAGCCCAGAGGGAAGAGCCCTTCTTCCATTATGGAATTCATGATGTGAGAAATGGGACATCAAACTGTGTGCACACTGTGTATTTAGGCAGCACCATCCTTCTTTGAAAAAGAATCCCCTTTTCTGTGTTATTTAAGAGCGAGAGTTCGCAACTACTCTGTGTGTATTCCTATTGCAGGGAATGCTGGGCATATGGCTCGATTCTATCATGTAGGCAAAAGAGGCACCAACAGAATCTCAAATATTGCCTGTGTTATCTGAGGAACCTGTGGTACAAGGGAAATAACTTGAAATAAGAAAGCCTAACATTCTAGATTGTGAATCAAAAGAAAAACTGAACTCTCTCAAGTGACAGAATTACTCTTTGGATATTTGTCACTAGAAGGGGTAAAGTAATCGAAGTTTGTGTTCCTTTTACTGTTAATTCTAAAAATGTAAATGCCTAGCCTACTTTGTTATTTCTGTAAGTTATTTAATATTATTGTGATTCTTTAGAATAATCCTGAGGTTTATATATATTTTCTCCATTTTGTAGAAAAGTTAATTGGACTCAAAGTGATTAAACAATTTGTCCAAGGTCATAGAGTTATTAAAGTAGTACAGGTGGGATCCTAACTCAAATGTGTCAGATGCTAAAACCTGCCTTCCTTTTATTATGCCATATTATTTCATGGCAAGAAAGAGAAGGAGGCTCTTTATTAAGCGGGCTTGTTGCTTGATTTTCTATTAAGATTTCCCTTGTGCATTTCTATCACT